>NC_060059.1:49214110-49514110 GCF_020283565.1 Trifolium pratense | reverse complement strand
AAATGAGAAGAACATTTCCAAATAAAAGAAATAGTGCAAAATCTGAAGTTGACATGAGCAAAATTCAATGCTATGAATGCAATCAATTTGGACACTACAAAAGTGACTGTCCAAAACTCAAAAAACCTTTTGCAAAGAAATCAATGATGGCAACCTGGGATGAATTAGATGAACTCCTAGAAGAAGAAGAAGAACAAGAAGCAAACATATGCCTTATGACAAGATCAGAGACACAAGAGGTAAATGCTGAAACTTGTTCTTCTTGTCAAAAAAGCTGAACATCTGTTTGATAATTTATTTTATGATAGCTTAAGTCTAAATAAAAAATATGATCAGCTTCAGGAAGAAGCAACCAAAATTTCCAAAGAAAAGGATGAATATAAAACTGAAAATAAGACATTAAAAGTGATAATCAAAAACATGGAAATTGCTCATAAAAGAAAATTAGAAGAACTTAGAGAAAATCAGAAGGAACAAATCAACCCTAACATACAAACAGAAAATAGAATACTAAAGGAAAATATCTCAAAACTTGAAAATGACATAACCAAATTTGTAAAGTCTACTAAAACCTTTGAAAATATTCTAGGATCCCAAAAATGCAGTTCTAGCAAAACAGGCCTAGGTTTTGAAAATCAAAAATTATACAAGAAACTTTTTGTTCCAAATAAACCTATATACAAATGTTCATACTGTCATAAGGAAGGACATCTTGAACCCTTTTGTTTTAGAAAATCTAGACAACAAAATTATCATAGGAAATATTTTTTAGAACGTTCTCAGAACAATCTTAAAAAATCAACCTTTAAACAAACATATAGGAATTCTTCTTACCAACATAAGAAGAATCATTATAACACTAACCATCAAGGACCCAGAAGAATATGGGTACCTAAAAACATGCTAAAAATAAATGCAGGAATGTCTTCTCACAGTCAAGAAGAAGCCATGGTACTTGGACAGTGGCTGCTCCAGACATATGACTGGAGATAGACAAAGCTTTCTTTCCTTTGAAAAGAAAGAAGGAGGATCAGTTACTTTTGGTAATAATGAGACAGCTACTATCAAAGGTAAAGGTACAATTGGTAAGATAAACTCTGCTAAAATTGAAAATGTCCATTATGTAGAAGGTCTTAAACATAACTTAATAAGCATTAGTCAATTATGTGACAATGGTTTTGAGGTTATATTTAAACCTGATACATGTGAAATCAAACACTCATCTTCTGACAAAATTCTTTTCAATGGATCAAGAAAGAAGAATGTTTATATCATACTTAGATGAACTCCCTGATGAATCATGTTTTGTGTCTCTTGAAAAAGACAAATGGATTTGGCACAAAAGGGCAGGACATATAAGTATGAAAACCATTTCAAAACTTTCTAAACTTGATCTAGTAAGAGGATTACCAAAGATAAGTTTTGAAAATGATAAGTTATGTGAATCATGTGCAAGAGGAAAACAGGTAAAAAGTAGTTTTAAACTAAAGGAATTTATTTCAACCAAAAGACCTCTTGAACTACTTCACATAGACTTATTTGGACCAGTCAGAACTACAAGTCTTGGAGGTAAGAATTATGGTTTTGTTATTGTAGATGATTATTCCAGATTTACTTGGGTGTTATTTTTAAAACAAAAAGATGACTCTTTTGAAGCTTTCAAAAACTTTTGCTTAAAAGTTCAAAATGAAAAAGAAACAAAAATTATCTCCATTAGAAGTGATCATGGAGGTGAATTTGAAAACTCTCTGTTTGAAACCTTTTTTTAATGAAAATGGTATTTCTCATAATTTTTCTTGTCCTAGAACTCCACAACAAAATGGAGTTGTAGAAAGAAAAAATAGAACTCTACAAGAAATGGCAAGAACTATGATAAATGAATCAAATGTGGAAAAATATTTTTGGGCTGAAGCCATAAACACTGCTTGCTATATCTTGAACAGAGTAACTATTAGAAAAGTTTTAAAGAAAACACCTTATGAAATCTGGAAGGATAAAAAACCTAACATATCATATTTTCATATTTTTGGCTGCTACTGCTACATTCTTAATATTAGAGATAATCTGGGTAAGTTTGACTCAAAATCAGACAAAGGAATATTCTTAGGATATTCTTTAACTTCAAAAGCATATAGAATTTATAACCTAAGAACTCAAGCCATGGAAGAAAGCATGCATGTAAAGTTTGATGAGTTTGAGGAACAAACAACCATAATTGCTGATGAGGAAGAGGAAATCACAAATCAGAAAAGGAAAACTAATGAAATAGAAGAATCCTCACAAGCTCCTCCAAGGACATGGAAAATGGTCAATTATCATCCACAAGAACAAATCATTGGAAGTACAGCAGATGGTGTAAGAACAAGAAGAGCTACTCAGAATAAAGAAAACAATCTAGCTATGATTTCTCAAATAGAACCAAAATCAATAGATGAAGCAATCATAGATGAATCATGGACTGAAGCTATGAAGGAAGAGCTTCTGCAATTTGAAAGAAATGAAGTATGGAAGCTAGTACCTAAACCTCAAGAAAATTCAATTATTGGTACTAAATGGGTCTTTAGGAATAAACTTGATGAAGAAGGAAAAGTTATAAGGAACAAGGCAAGACTTGTGGCTCAAGGATACAATCAACAAGAAGGTATTGATTATGATGAAACCTTTGCACCAGTGGCCAGGTTAGAAGCAATTAGAATACTACTTGCATATGCATCTCATAAATGCTTAAAACTTTTTCAAATGGATGTCAAAAGTGCTTTTCTAAATGGATTCTTAAATGAAGAAGTCTATGTTCATCAACCACCTGGTTTTATTGACCAACATAGACCAGATCATGTTTTTAAGCTAACTAAAGCTCTTTATGGGCTTAAGCAAGCTCCAAGAGCATGGTATGAAAGATTAAGCACTTTCCTTTTAAACAATGGTTTTTCTAGAGGAAAAATAGATACCACACTTTTTAGAAAGGAAAACCAAAATGATCTTTTAGTAGTTCAAGTTTATGTTGATGATATCATCTTTGGAGCTACAAATGAAACAATGTGTGAAGAATTCTCAACCCTCATGCAAAGTGAATTTGAGATGAGTATGATGGGAGAACTTAGATTCTTCTTGGGTCTTCAAATCAAACAACTTGAAGAAGGAATATTTATAAGTCAAGAAAAATATGTCAAAGATCTCCTCAAAAAGTTTAAGATGAATGAGGCTAAGATTATGCCTACTCCAATGCATCCATCAACAAGCTTAGACAAAGATGAAAAAGGAAAGGATGTATCTGAAAAGGAATATAGAGGAATGATTGGATCACTCCTTTATTTGACTGCAAGTAGACCAGACATTGTCTTCTCAGTAGGGTTATGTGCAAGGTTTCAATCATCTCCAAAAGAATCACATCTTACTGCTGTCAAGAGAATTTTTAGATACTTGGTGGGAACACCTGATACTGGTCTATGGTACAAAAAGGGTTCACATTTTGATCTTATAGCATATTGTGATGCTGACTATGCTGGGGATAAATTAGAAAGAAAAAGCACAAGTGGAGCATGTCAATTTCTTGGAGAAGCACTTGTAAGTTGGTGTTGCAGAAAACAAAATACCATAGCACTTTCAACAATTGAAGCAGAATATGTGTCTGCTGCAAATTGTTGCTCTCAAGTGATTTGGATCAAAAACCAACTTGAAGACTTCTCATTAAGGTACACAAATATTAAAATTTTATGTGATAATACTAGTGCTATCAATTTATCAAAAAACCCTATTCAGCATTCAAGATCAAAACACATTGAAATAAAACACCATTTCATTAGAGATCATGTTAATAAAAAGGAAGTTGAATTAACCTTTGTAGATACTCATAATCAACTAGCAGACATTTTTACTAAGCCATTAGTAGAAGAACGTTTTAATTTTATTAAAGAAAAATTAAAAATAATAAAAAACCCTGTTTAAAGAACAGTCTTAGAACGTTCTTGAAACCAGTCAGAAGTCACGACCTTCTCTCTACTCAAAAACATATTTTTTTAAAAAACTAAGAAGTCTTAAATAAGTTGTCTATCCTATTTGGCCTAGGTTATTATGCATATATTAATAGCTAAGTACCTTTAAAATAGTTTAAGTAAGATGTAGTTTAGAGTTCCAAGACAAATAGTACATTCAAGTACACCTACTTCTTTTTCATTGGACAAAACCCTTCTTATCTTCCCTCTTTAAATCAAATCAATAACTGCTCCTTTTTCTCTCATCCTTCCTCCCAAAACCGTCGATCTCTCTTCATTCTCAATGGCAAGAACCAAGAACACCGGCCGTATTCCAGCTCCCATTCCTCCACCAACTGCTGAAAATGAATCACCATCTCAACCGCCTGTTCCACCTCCTTCTCCCATCTCTGAAACTATTTCTGAAACTCTCGCAACCGCTCCTAACTCTGATACAGAAATTTTTCAACAAAACCCATCAAATCCCTTGGTGGAATTAGGAAACACTGAGAAAATCATTGCTGAGACTATCATGAAACTCTCTCAAGAAGATAGTTCTAAATCAATTTCTCAATCCTCTAACCCTCCTCCAAAACCTCTCATTGTTTACACAAAATCCATATCCAAATCAACCAAAATCCCTCAAGTAAGAAGATCAGCTAGATTGTTATCTGGTGGTGGAACTAAGAAACCTGTCATAGACAACACCATTTATGAAGTCAATGACAGTGACTCTGAAGAAATGGAAACCACCTCTCTCACTCGTCACATAAAACCTCTTTCCAAAATTGTTGAACCCTCAAAATCAACTCAAACCACCAAATCTGCTCCTGTCAAAACAAGAACTCCAAGCAAAGCTTTCCTTGATCATTTGGAAAAGTATGTTGCTGAAAAAGGAAAGACATCAAGTTCTGAAGAAGAAGAAGCTGAGAAGAACTCAGTTGATGATGGAGAAAAAGGGAAATCTCCAGTAACTGAAGAACCAACTCTAACTCAACTGCTCCCTAAAAATATGGTAATCCCTCTTATTCACTACTCTGAAAGAGAAGATTTTGATTTGTTCTGGAATGTGAAACCTGTCCCTAGCTGTAGGTATTATGACTTTGCAAACCTTGCTAGTGGGGGAATAGATGTAATGAAGCTTACTGAAGCACAAGGTTGGACTCACCTATTTAAAATGAGAGAAACTGTCTACCCTAGAGTAGTTCAAGCTTTCTATTTCAATGCCAAAGTTGATCCTGAGAATGATCTAATTAAGTCAACCCTTAGGAATGTTGAAATCAATCTAACCCCTGAGATCTTAGGAAAGTATCTCAATCTACCCATTGATGGAGCCAAGTTGATTGGAGACACTTGGTACTCTGAAGCTCAAGTTAAAAAGGAGGATTTAATTCAGGAGATGTTTGTTGCTGAAGGTGCAAAATTACCTCAACCACCTGCTTCTTACCTAAAAAATGAATACAAGGTGTTATTCAATATGGTCCAAAACCATATCTTTCCAAGAATAGGAACTCGAGAGAAAGTTTATGATGGAGATTTAATGGTTACGCATCATCTAGGAACTGGGAAAAAGCTGAACCTACCCTATGTCATTATTCACAACATGATAGAGGCTGCATCTTCTGGTTCTAAGAAAATCACACTACCTTATGGAATGCATTTAACTAAGGTCTTTAGAGAATGCAAGGTAGAGCTCAAGAAGGAAAAGAGTTTTAATAACTCCAAAGTGTTTGATTTGAAAAACTTATCTCACATGAAGAAAGCAGCTGATGTACCTACTATAGGTGAGAAAAGAAAGAGAGAAGTTTTTGAAGCTGACAAAAATTTAACTGCTATTGTAGAACAGTTTGAGAACGTTCTCAACCTTGCTCCCTCTGCAAACCACAGCTTGGAACCTACTCCAACAATTTCTGTTCCTTTTGTTAATCTTGATGTCTCACTTGGCTTTGACTCAAGCTTTGGATTAAACAACCAACCCACTCTTTCCCAAAATGCTGCACATGTTCTTGAAGGATTATCCACCAATCCAAGGTTCACCAACAAAGCTCTTTTCTCTCCACCATTCTATGATTCTCAATCCAGCTCTGATTTTCTTAAGAGCCTGCTTAAAATTCCAAGTCCTGAACCTCCCCAACTTCAAATTCCCTTGTACTCTGCTGGTAATTCATTACCCTCCTTTCCACCACACTTTGGCTCACTAAAATCCTTTTGCTCCTCTGGTCAAAACATTGAAGATGCTGCTCCACATGCTGATAATCCTGCTGCTGCTGGTCCTAGCACCAGACCTAAGAGAACCAAAATGGAGAAGGATGTTTCCTGATGGATAATTTTCGCAAGTGAACGAATTACCACGTAGTAATAAAAATATCGATCCACAGGGATTGTGTGATTAAACTAGTCGAATAGTGCTCATAAACATTATGCAAGAAATACACATAAATTGGGGGTAAGTTGAGTGATGAATTGTTAGAAAACGTGCTTTGATATAATGGAAAAGCGAGGTAGAATCATCGGAATCGCCTAGTCTATAGCTAAACCACATGCAATCTACTATATCATAGGAATCTACTCAAGTGTTCACAACTAGATCGACAAATTAGTGAATCGCAATCTCTTGTCAAAATCCACTCTATTCGTTGTCGATACTCCCCCGATCTCTCGGGCGGAAGCTACCTACAACGAATGATATTAACGCGCGTCAATCGTTCGCTACACTCTATGTCTCAATCTCTCGACCGGAAACACTCGAGCGCTCAATGCAATTCAGTTCAGAAATTAAATCAATACTCTCGCACGTGACTTAACTCGAAATCATTACAACACTAATGAAGGATTATAAAGCATTAAGCATCGAATTGCATTAAATCAACACTATGAACAGAGTAGATTCTTACACATATAGCAGATTACAACTGATCTATCTATATCCTAGACTACCCTAGATCCTACCTCCAAAGAAGCTTAGCTCCTCATCTCCCTTCGTTCGCGTCCTAGCTTCAACGTCATGGCTTGTGAATCCATGCTATCGATGTGCTTGGAGCTATCCTCTGGAGTCTTGAATCCCAATCTTGAAGTTTCCAAACCCAGAATGTAGATCAAATTTGCAGAATTTTCCAACCCCAAAACAGAATTATGCAGAAACCATATATACTGAACGCAACCACGCCGCGCGTCAGATCTATCACGCCGCGCGTGGTTGCAGATCCATCAGCTACGCCGCGCGTGATAACGGTATCACGCGGCGCGTGATCAAGTCAGAGAGCAATCTTCTTCTTGAACAAGGCTTCACGCCGCGCGTGGTCAGGTGTCCCGCCGCGCGTGATCAGAGTGAAAATCTTGGCTCCCTGTGAGCTCCATCACGCGGCGCGTGATGGGCTACGCCCCCAGCGTAGTGAAAAACATCCATTTCCTGCAATTTTTCCTGTTTTCTTGCAAAACAAGTAATCAAGCTTATGGTTAGATTTCTCTTATATTTATTGCTAAAAACCTACTAAAATGCATCCAATGTTGCTAAAATAGGCCTGGATTAGAGAGTGTGACGATTCGTCATCACAACCCCAAACTTAAACCTTTCCTTGTCCTCAAGGAAACAACTTTTACCTCAAGCTTTTGTGTCAAGACCTTGGCATTTTCCTTAAAATCACTCGAATCATACATACGTGAGAATCACCTGATGATCAATGATCCACCTGCAAACAATGCTCAATTGCACAATCGTTCCCGCAAGACATTTTCAAGTAGTTCACACTTTTCGACCAAGGCTCTATGATTTCATCACACTACTCACATGCACTCTTCAGTTTTTGGTAATCCACTCAAATCAACACATCAATGCAAGTCAACAATAATTTTGCAAGTAATCTAAGAATTCATTCGGTTCACTTTGTGCACACACATTAGAGGTCATTTAGGGTTATAACGTGGCTTGGCTAGGATGGATGGTGACATTTTGGATAAGTGGTAGAAAAACTTGGAGTTAGATCCCCCTATTAGTCAAAGAACATTTTCATAAACCAAACCCCTTTTGAAATATAGTGGACTAGAGAAATTTTTTCAAATCATCAAACAAAGTTTTTCAATTCTTTTGAATTCAAGGCTATCACTTCTTTTCCATATTTTTTTCACATTCATTCATCTTGTTTGTATTTTTTTTTTTTTCATTTTCTTCATTTTCTTTTTTTTGCCTTGCAATTTTTGAAATTTTTCAATCAAAACAATCAAAACTTTTATAAGATCTCTAGTACCCTCACCCCAAACTTTATTTGTTGCTAATTCCAAAGAGCAACCCCAAACTTAGCGGTGAGCAATGCGCATCAACCACTAATTAGGTGCCTAACCTCCAAGAAAGTCATTCCTTTTTTTTTTCAAAATGTTCTTAAGGTTGTGCAAAATAACATTTTCTTTTTCAGCTCAAATTGGTTAAGCAAAGGATAATTATATGTAAGGGTGGATAGAAAGGCTCAAAGGTACCAAGGAACATGCCTCGTGTGTGCTACAAAAGTACCAATCAAATAAAAAGACGACAAGCAAAATCGAGAGACAATACATGAGTGGATATCACACATAGAAGAAAAAGAAGTGTTTGGCTCAATACCTCTTGGTTGGGTCGAATCAAAGAACCGGTCAAAAAGTGTGCGTTCCCTTCCTTTGCCTCTTGATCACATGAGTGCAACAAGCTATTGCACTGCAGGTTTCACATATCACACACGGAGAAAATCAAGCAATTGATACTCAAGTAACTAGAAGGAACATGCCAAAGTATTGAAACAAACTCTAAAAGTAAACGCCATTCCACAATAAAACAAGACAAAATTCAAATTCAAAGGTTAAAATAATACAATCCAGCCAAATCCAAGCAACATCAAATATTATTACAAACTAACGAAAGTAAAATAGATGAAAGTAAAAAGTAGAGATAGAGTAGTAGTGTAGTAGCAGCAGAAGATCATAACCAAAGACGTCAAATGGTGTCATCCGGCTGGCCAATGAAGTAGTTTGTAAACGGGCTATTCAAGTTCAGATTCAGCCCATCCACATCCAGCATCTCCCTCTCCATAGCAGCTGCCTCATCCTGCTCAACCCGGCGTCGCCTTTCGATCTCCGCCAACTCAGAAGCTCTCAAACCAGAATTGTAAGCTTGTCTGGCCTGGAATGATGTCAGCTCCCTCGCCTGATGTGCCTCCCAATCAGTATCAACTGGATACAAAGTCCCAAAAGTAGCAGGAGGGAAAGTAGACCGGTAAGTCATCGCCTCGGTGTACATGGAAGAAGCGGTATCAAAGTAGAGATTCGGCAGCCCGGAATATTGAGAAATCTCCATCTGATGCAACATAGAAGCAAGCTGATTCATATCATGAGAGTAACGAGGAGGGTCCTGAGCTGGTATATCGTGATACTCATGTACCGGATCCCCCTGTTGATCCGGATGATTACCTTCTTCAAACCGATTAATCTCTTCTTCTTCCCTCAAAGCTTCCTCCCTTGCAGCATTCCCCTCACCTCGGGGCACAATAGGGCCTCTCTCAAACTTTTTGATGAAGTAAGATAATGACAAAGGACGAACAGGATGAAGATCACCTTCTTGCACATTCATTGGAACATTATTCGCCCTACACAAAGCAGCGATGAGATTGCAATGTCCCAAAGTAAAAGTGGGATTCGGATGATTGGCTATTTCATGAAGATCTTTTTGTAACCAATACCCCAGATTAATATACTTCCCTTCAACCAACAACCGGACCGCGTAAGCATTATCAAGCTGAATCTCTGAATTGTTACCAACAACCCTCACATTCTTCAACCAAAATTCACCCCAAGCTCGGTGAACGGGATTAAAACTTGTTAAGCTCAACCTTCTAGGGAGAGAAGCTGCTGAGTGGGCTAGCCACATTGCTCCCGGACGACACACTATACTCTTCAGTTCCTCCCTAACTTCGATCCCACTCTTGTCGATCCTCTCTCTATCACGCAAGAGTTCACACACGCCTCCCGCAGCACAACCAAGCAGATTGTTTATAGTTTCAAAAGAATAACTCACCTTAACACCCCTAACCACAGAAATATATTCCGGAAACATTGGTTGATCCGGTAAATAGGCATTTGCAAAGAACTCCCTAGCCCACATCTGGTTGCCAGGATTAACCTCATCTTTAATCATCAACTTATTAAATTTCTCCCATCCCCTAGACTTGACCTCATTTCCTATCTCAGCCACACCATTCAGCAAATCCTCACCAAAACCCTTCTCTTGATTAATAGTAAAGGTTCGAATTTGTGTGTACCTTTTCTCATGAACTTCACTAATGAAGTGAGGATGAACTTGTGGCCGGGTAACACTGCTCCGGCGAGGAGGAGATGCTTGAGCGGACCGAGAAGATTGGCCCTTGCTTGCACTCATCTTTGTTCTTGCTTTCTTTGGTGGCTCTTGTGTTGGATTAGCATCACTCTTCTTCTTTCCCTTCCCGGTTAGCCGTGTCAACATGGTGATACACTACAACAAAAAAGGGCATTTAATAGCGCTTGTTTTAACTTTTAATAGCGCTTAAAAACGCTATTACTGTTACCGCTATTGTAAGTCTGGGTGCATATAATAGCGCTTAAAAAAGCTATCAAAAGTCCACTTTTAACAGCGCTTTTGGTAAAAAGCGCTATCGTATGCAAACTACCGCTACCTGGGAGGCCTTTTGAAACGACATTTAACAGCGCTTTATTCGGAAAACGCTATTATAGTTCTTCAAGCATACAACTTTTAATAGCGCCCGTGCCCTGAAAACGCTATTATAGGTCATCTTTTAATAGCGGTCTTTGCAAAAGAGCTATTATATGTCCTTTTCCAAATTAAAAAAAAATATCTTTTTTATCTAAATATTTTCTTTTTAATTTTTTTTTATTATTATAAACTCAAAACTAAACAAATTTTTATTAATCATAAAATCAAACAATAACAAATGGCGGAACCGTTGTTATTGTTGTTGTACGGCTTCCGGAAATTGGCTAAGTAGCGAGCCTCCTCTGAACCCTCCGGGAAGCATCCGCCATTTGGGTGGTCCTGCAAACAAAAATCACAGGGCACATTGTCAATTTTACCTATTGGAGAAGATTGAACTTGTGGATTGGACAGCAGCTTCATCATTGCTTCCATTTGGCTAGTCATTAGCTTTTGCTGTGCCAATAGTGCTGTTTGAGTATCCAATTCCAACACTCCGCCTTTCTTCTTGGCTCCTCTATCATTAGTAGCTCTATACTCGTTTTGAGCCATGCTTTCCACCAATTCTCTTGCTTCAGTTTCGTCACGGTTCTTCAACGAACCACCGGCTGATGCGTCAAGTATCATTCGCGTTTGAGCCCTCAAACCTTGGGTAAACATTTGCATCTGATTGTGGCCATCGAAACCGTGATTCGGACACCTTTTAAGACAAACTTTGAACCTCTCCCAAGCATCATACGTTTCCCCATCCGCTTGCTCGAAGTTGCTAATTTCAGCCCTTCTTTCTAGAAACTTGTGAATGGGAAAGTAACGATCTAAGAACTTCCGCTCCAGCTGTCTCCAAGTCTCAATCGTTCCGGCGGGTATCGTGTCCAACCAATCTTTAGCACGGCCGGTGAGAGAATGCTTGAATAACCTCAGTCTTTTGTCCGATTCGCTCACCCCCGGTGGATCGGTATAGTCGCAGGCTTCATAGAAGTGAGACAAGTGTAAGTTCGGGCATTGAGCTTCCGATCCTGAATAAGGGTTCTCTTTTAGGGCGGAGAGGACCGTGTTCTTGATGTCGAATGAGACAGGATTCGCCGGCTGAAAGCCTTGATTTGCCAACGTGTCATTGTCTCTTCTCCCATAATCACCAAGAGTACGTCTTTGTGGTTGAGGAACCGGTGGAACGTGCTCTTCTTCCATTATGGCTAAGATCTGTCCTTGACAGTCCGGTGTGCCACCTAGCAAAGCTTGTTCTCTTGAAGCTTGAGCTTCCCTTGTTGCCTTCCGAATTGCGCGCGCTGTCTTTTCAATTTCGGGATCGAATTGTAGCTCAACGGGACCTGTCCTCCGCATGCACAAGGAAACACACAAGTAGAACGCTCCGGTAGAAAAAATATCAAACAGAAAAATAAAGAAAACACAGAAAATATGAACACTATTGCCTTGTCGAATCAATCACAATCCCCGGCAACGGCGCCAAAAACTTGATGGATAATTTTCGCAAGTGAACGAATTACCACGTAGTAATAAAAATATCGATCCACAGGGATTGTGTGATTAAACTAGTCGAATAGTGCTCATAAACATTATGCAAGAAATACACATAAATTGGGGGTAAGTTGAGTGATGAATTGTTAGAAAACGTGCTTTGATATAATGGAAAAGCGAGGTAGAATCATCGGAATCGCCTAGTCTATAGCTAAACCACATGCAATCTACTATATCATAGGAATCTACTCAAGTGTTCACAACTAGATCGACAAATTAGTGAATCGCAATCTCTTGTCAAAATCCACTCTATTCGTTGTCGATACTCCCCCGATCTCTCGGGCGGAAGCTACCTACAACGAATGATATTAATGCGCGTCAATCGTTCGCTACACTCTATGTCTCAATCTCTCGACCGGAAACACTCGAGCGCTCAATGCAATTCAGTTCAGAAATTAAATCAATACTCTCGCACGTGACTTAACTCGAAATCATTACAACACTAATGAAGGATTATAAAGCATTAAGCATCGAATTGCATTAAATCAACACTATGAACAGAGTAGATTCTTACACATATAGCAGATTACAACTGATCTATCTACATCCTAGACTACCCTAGATCCTACCTCCAAAGAAGCTTAGCTCCTCATCTCCCTTCGTTCGCGTCCTAGCTTCAACGTCATGGCTTGTGAATCCATGCTATCGATGTGCTTGGAGCTATCCTCTGGAGTCTTGAATCCCAATCTTGAAGTTTCCAAACCCAGAATGTAGATCAAATTTGCAGAATTTTCCAACCCCAAAACAGAATTATGCAGAAACCATATATACTGAACGCAACCACGCCGCGCGTCAGATCTATCACGCCGCGCGTGGTTGCAGATCCATCAGCTACGCCGCGCGTGATAACGGTATCACGCGGCGCGTGATCAAGTCGGAGAGCAATCTTCTTCTTGAACAAGGCTTCACGCCGCGCGTGGTCAGGTGTCCCGCCGCGCGTGATCAGAGTGAAAATCTTGGCTCCCTGTGAGCTCCATCACGCGGCGCGTGATGGGCTACGCCCCCAGCGTAGTGAAAAACATCCATTTCCTTCAATTTTTCCTGTTTTCTTGCAAAACAAGTAATCAAGCTTATGGTTAGATTTCTCTTATATTTATTGCTAAAAACCTACTAAAATGCATCCAATGTTGCTAAAATAGGCCTGGATTAGAGAGTGTGACGATTCGTCATCATTTCCAAAACCAAGAGAGAAACCACCAAGATTTTGGAAGCTATGATGCAGCAGAACAATCTGCTTATGCATATCATGCTTGAACAACAAAACTATCGCACCTGGCTCTGTGATCATGTTTGTCCTCTTCTCAATATCCCTCATCCTCCAGCTCATCCTCCTCCACACATTCCTGAATTCCCTCAGCCAGAGAATGATCCATCCTCTGATGCTTTCAGCCCTACTGTGTCTCCTTAAAAACCTTTGCAGTCCCTCCACTCTTTGTGATGACAAAAGGGGGAGAAAAAGAAGAAGAAGCTTGTTTCAAGAATGCTAGGATTTTTAATATTTCTGCTTATGTATTGTGTTTGTTTTTGTACTGTGTTTAAATTTTGAAAACTTTTGATGACTAGATATTGTAGGAAGTTTTAATCTTAGGATAGAACTTCTAGCATTATGTAATCTAAGTCTTAAGCATCTGTTTTGAATCATCTTTTGATCTTAATCTTGTTGAACACATGGTTTGTAATGCTCACTTGAAGTATGTATGATTAAGAATATGTTATGATTCAGATTTTTTTATCTTGCTCAATTTTATCTTGATAATTTGAAATTGAATGCATAAATTGAGGGGGAGCTTTTTGATAAAAACACTAGTACATTTATCATTTGATTAAATCAGAAATCATTTTTAAAATCTAAATTAAAGAAGTTTGTCATCATCAAAAAGGGGGAGATTGTTGAGGCAAAATCCACTTTTGATGTTTTAAAGATTACAAACATCTTTAATTATATTTTAAATGATTCTGATCATTTTGTTATCTAACAAGTGCTTTTGAGTGGCATAAGATTAAATAGATTCTAACAAACCACTTGCAAAGTAAAAATCCTGCAAAGCTATTTCAAGACCATTCTAAGAACATTCTTAGCAGACAGACTGCAGTTTTGACAATAAGCACGTTTTGGAATAAGTGCTTTCTGGTTTTTCAAGTCAACTAAGAACAAAACAAATAAGCACTTTACAATGGACTTATGGACCAAATCACTACAGGAGATAATCTCTTTTGGGATCAACAACATGTGATGGAATTTAAGTATATGTTTTCCTAGTCATGTGATGAATCACAAGCATTGATCTCTCATGGTATTGATCATCCAATGAAAACATCTGATCACATATCCTAGACCAATCAGAATGCAACAACACATTTTTAAGTATGAGTTGTGATGTACTTGCTAAAGGACCATTTTGGGAACATTCTTCAATGTGATGTCATAGAAGTACTTTTTGTCTCATATGCTCATGTACTATTCCAGCTGGTTTTTATTCTCAAGCTAAGGCTACTACTGATCAGCACCTAGAGCTATTATACAGCTGCATGCCACAAGAAAGGAAGGATGAATGTTCATCTTATTTGCTGGTGCAGTCAAGACTGTTTCAAGACTGTTTCAAGACTGATGCAAGACTGATCCTGCACACAGTTTTTTTAAAACCATTCCCAACTGTCATGAGTCCTTTTCTGAGCATCCAAACGGCTATATCTGATACATGACAGTGGAAGGAAGTAAGAAACAACTCATATGTACTTGATAACAGCTCACACATATTTGGATCTTATGGATCAAAGTCAAAAGGAAATCAAGACTGTTCCAAGACTGAACAGAGAATCTGCACATTATGCAGAAGTTGTCTGCTGCATATAGAGCATTGAGTAACAGCTCTATTTTACTCTCCAACTGATATACTTGAAGGCCAAGCTTCAATCTCAAGCAAGCATCTATAAAAGGCAATCAAGTCCAAGGGAAAGAGCAAGAGTTTTCAAGCAATTCAAGTGATATAAATCTCATTCAATCTCTTTAGCTCAAAGTCCTTTTTAAGTCACTCTTTTGTAAATCTGAGTACAAACCTCTTTAGAGTGATTCCATCTAGGCTTCTCTTTTATAGTGAGTCTGAAATTAAGCTTAGAAACAAATCATCTATATTGTAATTGCTCAAGTCAATACGTGACTATTGATTGAGTGTTGATTGGTCAAGTTGACTAGGAAAGTTCAAAGCTCTAGGAGCTTTGGTAAGTTGTTGATCTTAGGTCAAGATCAAGGTGAATGTGTAAGTCTTGGATCTGTAACATTTAAGTGATTCTAGTGGACAAACTCACAGGTGGTGGGGACTGGACGTAACCCAAAGATTAGGGGTGAACCAGGATAACTCTTTGTGTTTATCTTCTTTCCCTTAAACTTTTATTTTCTGCATCTGTTTTTACACAGCACAGATCATTCTTAGAACGATCTCACTGAGCACAAAATTAGTTTTATTGCTAACCATTTATTTTGTGACTTAAGTTTAATTTTAAAAAGGTTCACAATTCAAACCCCCCCTTCCTTGTGAAAAACTTTGCTACTTCAGTCACTTCGTCTCAGTGGATTCCTACTACCCAGTTACTATTGGTGTTTACACCGGGGGCAACTGATGAACTAAAAGTTCCTTGATCCTGATTGTCAGTCTTAACATAATTTCATAACATGATTTCATAAACATAATAATATAAAGGTGTAACACATATTAAATATCTTGTTCATTTTAACATAACTAAGACACTCTGAGGTGAGCCGATCTCAGAGGCCTGACATATCCGTCGTCGATGATTATACGCATCGACACGACATGAAGCTCACAATCGTAACATGATTGGATTCCTCGAATCCCATAACGTGGTACATAAGTAACCACCATGATTGACTGACTTCCTTAACATAACTATCCTGATTGTTATCCTGCCCATGAATTCCCTCCCTGGGTAACTAACTTGTCCTGATTTCCTGATTATCATAACTTAATGTGTAATTAACATTTTAATTAAGGATTATATCTGCATTATTCACAGAAAATCATCTAGAAAGATTGGGGAATCAAAAGAGTAATACAGTTCCTGTTTTCAAATTCTGCAGAATTCTGAGCTGATATCCTTGCTTAGCCAGAAGTACGTCGCTTAGCGAGATTATCAGTTCAGTACTCTGTTTTCATGTTTTTCACCATTTTTACAAGACTTCTCACCACAAATCCCTTTTCTCGCTAGCCATGAATAATGCAACATATATTACATGATTAAAATGGAGAGAAGCTTTGGGATTAAGCTCCTCTCATACACTAATTGATCCTAAACTTATGTGATCATGCACAATTCATAATTTGGGGATACTATTATCATATCTAAACTAATGTTGTCATGCATAAATTTTGGGGAAACTAATGGAGCTAAAACTAACTAGAGTTTAAGGCTCTAAGGGAACCCACCTGAAATTGCTAGCAATACCGAGCCATCTCGCCCGCTTAGAACCATCCGATGGTGCTACTCACATATGCAACCCGCGACAGATTTTCTACACAAGACTGCTACTGACTTCCAACTTCTAATTTGTGCATTTCAACTTCACACCAAACTCTTACTCAGCCAATTAAGCATACATAATCAGTAATGGAATCATTCACCCAACTTAAACTCACATTTTAGCTTATTCTGCAAAATTCATGCCAAAACCCGTAAGCACTTTCCAGCATTAATATCCCAACTTCAAACGCGTTTTCTGAATCCATTTCTAATCCAAAACATACCAAATTTATATCCAAACTGAAGAGAATTAAGTGTAGAATCCGAAACTCTAACAATTACACAAATCTGGGCTACACAGCAACCGCTATGACTCGGTTAATACCTGTACTGTCATACGAATTTTTAACTACAATTCCATAGAATTCATGCATTACTATTCTAATCATACCAATCAGTTTTAACAACACCAGACCAAGAGGTGGTAAAGATTCGATTTTGTTTTGAAGCTCAAACAATGGAAAAGGAGATTTGAACCAATATCTATACCTTAGTTCCTTAGAAATTTAGAAGCTTGATCTTGAATGAATTTCTTGTACATGCAAGAAAGAATTGAAAGAATAGAATTTGGGGCTTAGGGCTGTAACATAAATTATATATTTGAGAGTTTCCTGAGTTGATTTGACTTGCATGTTGCAATTGAGTGAAGATTGATAAGCTTCAAGATGTTGTTGAAGATGGATTTAAGCTAAACTTGATTTCCTTCAAACATCAGTGTTTGCGAGGTAATAAATGGAAGAGCAGTGGCTGAAACATTATTAAAATCGAAAACAATGGAACATATGGTGATTGAGTAGCACATAGAACATTCAAAGGAATTGAATTTATTTGGTGAAATGGAACATGGCGTGAGAGGAAGAGACAATTGGTGGAGTGTGTTGTTGTTGAGCTACTGATAACGAGAGAGAGAAAGAAGATGAGTGATCTGCTTTGCCACTTAAGTCCACACATATATATCCATCAAGACATGCTTTTCTATGTTTACTTCCACAATTACCCTTTTCAATTTTATCTTAATTCCATGTGTGCCATTATGCCTCACCACTATTGTTCTTACTTAATTTAATTCAAACAATACCTTAAATTAATAATACTCCTATTATTTAAAGTCGGGATGTTACAGTGTTTAAGATAACAATGTGTAATAGAACGATTGGATACTCTGATGTATGTTCTAGTGTGCAGGACCATAGATTAAAAATTTACTTCTAAAAGTATAGTTATGCACCTAATTGTTCGTGCACATACACTCTCGTTTGTTTTGAATGATGTCAAAAATAAGATTAAAATAGATTGATTTGATTAAGACAATTTTAGAATCATAATTTTCTAAATAGGTTTTCAAAAATGCATTGAACTTAGCTTATTTTTCAAATATCAACATTTTTTAACCAATGCATACATGGTATGAACTAGTGCATGTCTTCCGGATTTCATGCACCGATTCGTGGCTCATTTGAACTGGTTCATAGCTTGGTTTCTAAAAACCCGAGACATTCTTGCACCGGTGCATGAATTAGTTCACGGGGATCTTGAACTATGCATGGCCTGCTTGCATCGAAGCATAAGTTGTTCAAGATTTTATATTATTAATAATTTGTCTCTGAACAGGTTCATACTTTTCGAATGCACCGGTTCATGTGCCTGTTACACCACTTACTAATGTTTATACTTACAGTAAAATATTATTAAGATATCAATAGGATTTATAATTTATATTTTTTTTATTATTATTAATTTAAGTGCATTGATGCCGATTTTACAATTGTTCCTGACAGGATTCGAACTTCACACCTTAAGATTATAATTTACATTTTTTTTAGTCAATTAGCCTAGCGAGTAGTGACTATAATTTCACCTTTAAATTGAGTGGAAAGTCTGGGGTTCAAAAATATATCAATTTCCTACAAACTTAGATTTGCACTTGTTATCTTGTTGATATTTCTTATATTTTTACAAATGCCTTTTCAATCAATATATAAAGGCATTAGTCTTTAGTTTCTTTAGGTTTTGTTGCTTTTTCTTTTTCATTTGATAAAAGGGTTGAAAAGATAAGAGTTGAGAGTTTAATAATCTCACCCGCCAACATTTCTCACAATTAAACTATTTATATATTTATTGAAATGAAAATAAAAAAAGATAATAAGATCGTACCAAAACTCAAAACATAACAACACAATTATTGGGACGTCAAGACATTATTTATTAAATTACATTAATTTTTAACAATATTAATAAAGTTTTTATAAAACATTGACAAAGAAAATTCTTATTAATAATAATGGTACTATTGACCAGTGTACAACTTGAATTCAACTTCCATGAGATTATAAGTTCAACCTCTCGCCACACTAAGTTGATAACATAGTGCACTATTTGAGATTCTAACAAGGAGTTTTACCATCTGTATAATCACAATTAATACAGCATGAACAAGTGTGGCTTTTACCAGCATCTTGACAATTACAATTGTGAGTGGTGGCGCTTGCTCCATATTTTGCATTGAATACTGTAAAGCATGTAGCAGAGTTTTGACAATTTCCACTCAATGTCATACTTTGGCGACAAAATTTGAAATCATCTTTTTGCACCACATCTACAACATTGTATACATCAAAACAAAATCATAAAAGTTAGATCATTAAGAATGTTAATATGATTGCATGTAATTTGCTAAAGGTGCAAACAAATTTTTACATAAGAATTAAACTCTTTGAGAATAACTTACACACTTTAAGAAAGTTATCTATGAATAATAAGAACATAAAAAATTCTAATATTAAAATTAATAATGGAAAGTGATATGTTTACATGAGCCGTAGTTGAGGTTGAAGAGAGCAAATAAAAGAATTTCGTCCGCGAAATTCACGAACTTCTTCATTCATCACCAAGTACATTGTCTATATTCCCGTCCCGATTCTAATTCCCACCTCTTAACCGATCATGATTTGTAGTCCCAGAATTACCACTCTGTATTCTTCTCCGTATTGGCACTTGTTTTTGTTACTTTTAGAAATCATATTCTTTCATTTCATGACATTGAACTTATAACCTTAGCCGATAATACAACTTTTAAGTGTGTGCTTGATGCACCTAAAAATATGCTATTTATTTAGTTAATTTACTATTATATTTTAATTATTTTTATTTTGATTCCGAAGTTTTATATTATGAATTGTTACTTATTTCTCATATTTTAAATAAACAGATAAAAATTGCACGAGTTGAAGAAAGGAGCGAAAACGGACCAAAAAGAAGCAAAACCGGACAAAAAGGCCACACACGTGCAACCAATTGGGCCACACGTGTGCAGCCCACTCAAAAGCAATTCAAGCCTGCCAGCACAAACAAAGTGGCACCTGCCACAAGGAACCAAAGTGGCGCCTGCCACTTTTCCATCATGACCGTCCCTCAAAATTCAATCGGACGGTGACGCATGTTGTGAAATTAGTCCCACATCGGGCAGATTTCAACAGTAGTGCTTTGTATTTTAGTATAAATAGGTCCCTTTTCTCCACTTTCTAGACACACAACTTTGTAACAATTAACTTGTAAAACGAGAATATAACTCGTATAGTTAGTTGGAAAGAATTCTTAAGCCTTTGCGGGAATTCTTTCTAAAGTTGAATATTATTTTCTTTTGTGCCGACGTTATTCCTTGGAGCTTTTATCCAGGTTTTTATTTTATTTTCTTTCTTTCTTTTATTTTTCTTTATTGTTTTTATTTATTTATGCTTTATTTATTTATTTGCTTTATGTTTTTATTTCCCGCTTATTTATTTATTTCGTCTTTAGTTTTAGTTTTAGTTATGTCTAGCTAATTTAATATTGCTAGGATGTGTGATTAGTAGCTAGTAGGGTTTCGATAGTTAGTTCGCGCGCTAGTTTCTTTTAAGTTTTCTTTAAGCAGTTTTTATTTTTAAATGACTATAATTTGTCACGAGAGTGAGAATTAATTAAAGTAGGATCAACATAGAACGCCACTTGATATTTCTACTAGATAGTAAAAACTGAACATTGATTCTAATTCGGAAGAACACCCACTTTGGATTAGAGTCGATAATTATTTCTAATTCGGAAGAACGCCCACTTAGGATTAGAAGTAATTTAATTATATTTGGTTTTCAAAAAGTACTTTATTAGCGGATGTGAGACGAGAGTTTAGCATCACCTTTATAATCTACAACATTAGTCAAGATTCGCGATAGCTGAGATTAGTGTTTTTAAACCAATATAATTCGAAAACTTAATTGTTTACACCACTAAATATCTAGAAGTAATGCAACTACTTTGTAAAGTATTTTATTAATTTCATGATGAGAGTTGTGAGAGCTGGAAGTGAGAACGGCTTTCGCCTGGAGCATCGACTTTATTAAAATACGACAACTAGGTGGTGTAGTAATTTTACTTAGCACGAAAACTACTTTGATAAGTATTTTATAATTTCATGATGAGAGTTGTGAGAGCTGGAAGTGAGAACGGCTTTCGCCTGGAGCATCGCTTTTATTAAAATACGACAATTAGATGCGGTAGTAATTTTACTTAGCGCGAATTAAATATCGAACCCTGTGAAGCAACTAAGAGCTCATCCTAGCAATACGCTTTATTATTCTAAAAACCCAAAAAAAAATATTTTCTTTTGTTTTATTTAAAAATTCTACTACTATTTACTATTTAGCCTTAGATTTACAACGTAACATTAGATAACGGTAGGTCGACTATTGGTCTCTGTGGGATCGATAATCTTTTAAAACTACACGCGGCAAGGTTGTATACTTGCAGCGCACCAAGTTTTTGGCGCCGTTGCCGGGGACCAATTTAGTCGATATCGTAACTCCAGTGTTACACCGTAGAGACTAAGGCAATTTTATTTTTATTTTTTATTTTTATTTTACCCCGATTAGTTCGTTTGTTGCATGTCAAGCACTCGCTCTAGAGGCGAAAGATTGGTACAACTAGTTAGCGAACCCGAACGTCTTTTAAGACGTAGAAATTTAGAAAATCAATTAGAGATTCCTCTTCCTGATATAGTTAACGAACCAGATATGGTTGAAGCCCCACAAGAACGACCACTAAGGTCCTACGCTATTCCTTCGCAAGAAGAACCACACAATAGCATCGCTGCCCCCGCTATTGAAGCAAATAACTTTGAGCTTAAACCTTCATTGTTGTCGGCCGTACAACAAAACCAATTCTCCGGAAACCCCACGGACGACCCCAATTTACATTTGTCCATATTCTTGCAATACGCGGATACCGTGAAGGCAAATGGTGTCAGTCCCGAAGCTATAAGACTTCGCTTATTCCCATTCTCGTTAAGAGATAGAGCTAGAGCTTGGCTCCAGTCCCTACCATCCAACTCAGTCGCAACATGGGACGAGTTGAAGAAAGTCTTTTTAGCAAGATATTTCCCGCCTAGCAAGACTGCTATGCTAAGAGCCCAAATCAATGGATTTAGACAAAGAGACAATGAGTCTCTCTTCGAAGCATGGGAAAGATATAAAGAAATGATTAGGATATGTCCTCATCATGGGCTCGAAAATTGGCTAATTATCCACACCTTTTACAATGGTCTCTTGTATAATACAAGAATGACAATAGACGCCGCAGCTGGTGGCGCACTTATGGATAAACCATACAACCAAGCCTATCAGCTTATCGAGAGCATGGCTCAGAACCATTATCAGTGGGGAAACGAGAGAACAACAGTAGAGAAACCTCAAACGAAAGGTGGAATGTACGAAATCAGCAACATGGACCACATCAACGCCAAGTTAGATGCCTTAACTCAAAAGATAGAGAGTCTAACCAACGCACCCAAAGCCACCGTGGCTGCAACAATACAAAATTGTGAGTTGTGCGGAGCTCAGGGTCATACAATCGCTGAATGTCGACTTCTAACCGAAGCTCCCAACGACCAAGTGAATTACACTCAAGGGAACTCTTACAACCAAAACCAAAGAAATCACCCGTACCTTTCGTACAATAGCAACAACGCTTCATATGCACCTGGCCAAGCACCTACTCCTTCGCCACCAGGATTCCAAAAACCTGCTCAAAATGCTCCTATGAAGTCAAACCTTGAATTGATGATGGAGAACTTCATAGCCATACAAACTCAAACTAACAAGGAAGTCCTAAATCAAAACATACACACTAATGAGCAAATTAAGCAATTAACAAGCAGGCTAGATGTCTTAACCACTCACAATAAGATGTTAGAAACACAAATCGCACAAGTGGCACAACAACAAGCATCTACCTCTGCTCCCGCAGGCATATTTCCTGGCCAGCCTCAGCCAAACCCTAGGGGACATGTGAATGCTGTTATATTACAAAGTGGGACACAATACGATGGACCGGCTGATCCTAGAACTAAAAATCCTGCCATGCAACCCAATTCTGATAAGACAACCGAGAAAGAGAGTGAACCAAAAGAAAAGGAGGATAGTGGAGAGGAAACCCAAGAGAAAGAGAAACCTTACGTTCCTCCCCCACCATATAAACCACCCATCCCGTATCCTCAAAGATTAGTACAATCCAAAAACGTAGGGCAGTTTAAGAAATTTGTAGAGCTTCTACAAAAACTAAACATCACAATACCTTTTACGGAAGCTATCACACGAATGCCCTCGTACGCTAAATTTCTTAAAGATATCTTAACTAATAAGAAAAAGATCGAGGAAGAAGAAACTGTTATGCTTACTGCCGAGTGTAGCTCCATACTTCAAAATAATATGCCTCCTAAGCTAAAAGACCCAGGAAGTTTTTCCATACCATGTGTCATTGGAAAACATGTCATAGATAGAGCACTATGCGATTTAGGAGCCAGTATAAGCTTAATGCCTATGCCCATATATGAAAAACTTAAGTTAGGAGAATTGAGACCAACTAAAATGTCAATACAATTCGCTGACCGTTCTGTCAAATACCCCCTAGGTATACTAGAAAACGTGCCAGTACGTATAGGTCAATTCTTTATCCCAACTGATTTTATAGTCATGGACATTAGGGAAGATTCCAATACACCCATAATTTTAGGAAGGCCATTCTTAGCAACTGCCGGTGCCATAATAGATGTGAAAAAAGGAAAGCTCACCTTTGAAGTAGGTGAAGAAAAAGTTGAATTTATCTTAACACAATTCATGAACGCATCGGCCATTGAAGATAGTTGCTATATGTTAGACGTCGTCAAAGAATGTGGAAAAGAGATGGAGAAAGATAAAACCAAAAATTCTGAAATTCTAAAAACTCTCATCCCTCCGACTCATAAAAATGGTAATGACGACCTAGCTAAGAAAAGCTCTTGCTGTAGACTCGACATAGCTGAATCAAATGTCGATAACACACCCTTTAAACGAGTACCTCCCGACATACTAAAAGCCCAACCAGAAAGTAATATCTTCAAAAATAAAACATCTTTGTCTGCCTCCAAGAAAAAGAAAGGAAAAAGGAAAACACCTATGAGATGGTTTGACATGTTCAAATGGAGACCTAAGGATGTTGGACATAATTTTAAGGACGTGAGTTTGGAAGAGGCACCATACTAATCTAAAGGGTTAAGAAGTCGAGCTACCGACGTTAAACAAAGCGCTGCATGGGAGGCAACCCATGAGTTTTCTTTAATTCTTGTTTAATTTTTGCTTTCTTTTATTTTTGATTTTTTTTATGACTATCTCTGATGATCCTGTGACTAATAGAGCTCCCACGCACATTTCTCAAAATGTTGCCGCTGGTGGGGGCGCCAACATCGTTCCACCTGCACACACTACACATTTTTCTAACACTTTTGCAGGCAGTTCTTCCTCATCAAGATAGAGTACCGTCGATGATGTGTTCTATGAAATGCGCGCTCTAAATGCTATCAACGAGGAGCGCGATGGACTCTTTTATGCGATGCATCAGCAACAAGAGGAGATGTTGGAACGAATGGAACTCATGCAAGCCCAATAAGCACAAATTCTTCAAAACTAACATGAGATGCAGGGCTATTATCATAGATGGGAGAGCTCAGAAGAGCACCGTCAACAACAGCTCGACAATGTCATACAAGTGCTAGGCGGTTTGAGACTTCAGTTCAACAAATTCCAAAACCATCAACAGCCTCCCCCATGATCTACCACAGGTTTTACGCTCCAATTCTACTCTTAAGTCACAACAGTGAGGACACTGTTGGATTTAAGTTTAGGGGAGTATTCTACTATCTTTATTTACTTTTAATTTTTAGTTATTTGAATTTTTATTTCCTTTCGCATAATAAAAAATTGAATTTATAGTATATTCTTTGGTTTTTCTAAATTTTTCCTTTTCTTGAGCCAAATTAAAAAATTTTCCAAAAACTTAGGCTAATAGCTCACTTAGAAAGTATATAGGCTAAGAAAAGACGAGAGGCTAAGTTAAGGAAATTAGGGAATTTCACAACAAAATCGGTATTTTTCCAACACCCAGAAGTCTCCCTAGTATAGATATCAATTTGAATAACCATTGTGCCAAAATCTCCTGATTTAAATTTGTGGAATCCTTTAGTAGTTTATCTATCCAGTCGGACACCATCTATAAAGTCACACATTAAGTAGGTTTGTCGATGAATATAAGCGAATCATCTAAGCAAATTCTTAAGGTCATACTGTGGTAATACGGTTAAACCTTAAAGAAAAAAATATATATAAGGTCATACTGTGGTAATACGGTTAAACCTTGAAAAAATATTTATATGATTATACAAAATTTGTATCATCAAAATTTGTATCATCAAGCTAATTGCAGGTTGAAAAAGATGAATAAAGACGCTAACCGATTTTCTTACCATGTGTGTGACATAGATAAAGGGTCTTAATGTGACTGTCTAGAATGAAAAAGGATGAAACAAAGGAGAAGATTTAGATTTTAGTACAACGGCATGATCCGAATTCGATATGTATAAGAGGGAGAACTTTGTGTGTCGTTGAAATACCCTTCTTGATTGTGTAAAGAACCTAACTAATTAATCTTAGCCGATCTAAATTTCTGACCACGTATGAGTACTTGTGATGTTATTTTTCTCTGAGTCTGTGTGTGTGAGTTGCTTCGCATTTCAAATGTTTTCTATATGCAAGCTAAATTGCTTGAGGACAAGCAATGGTTCAAGTTTAGGGGAGTTTGATGCACCTAAAAATATGCTATTTATTTAGTTAATTTACTATTATATTTTAATTATTTTTATTTTGATTCCGAAGTTTTATATTATGAATTGTTACTTATTTCTCGTATTTTAAATAAACAGATAAAAATTGCACGAGTTGAAGAAAGGAGCGAAAACGGACCAAAAAGAAGCAAAACCGGACAAAAAGGCCACACACGTGCAACCAATTGGGCCACACGTGTGCAGCCCACTCAAAAGCAATTCAAGCCTGCCAGCACAAACAAAGTGGCACCTGCCACAAGGAACCAAAGTGGCGCCTGCCACTTTTCCATCATGACCGTCCCTCAAAATTCAATCGGACGGTGACGCGTGTTGTGAAATTAGTCCCACATCGGGCAGATTTCAACAGTAGTGTTTTGTATTTTAGTATAAATAGGTCCCTTTTCTCCACTTTCTAGACACACAACTTTGTAACAATTAACTTGTAAAACGAGAATATAACTCGTATAGTTAGTTGGAAAGAATTCTTAAGCCTTTGCGGGAATTCTTTCTAAAGTTGAATATTATTTTCTTTTGTGCCGACGTTATTCCTTGGAGCTTTTATCCAGGTTTTTATTTTATTTTCTTTCTTTCTTTTATTTTTCTTTATTGTTTTTATTTATTTATGCTTTATTTATTTATTTGCTTTATGTTTTTATTTCCCGCTTATTTATTTATTTCGTCTTTAGTTTTAGTTTTAGTTATGTCTAGCTAATTTAATATTGCTAGGATGTGTGATTAGTAGCTAGTAGGGTTTCAATAGTTAGTTCGCGCGCTAGTTTCTTTTAAGTTTTCTTTAAGCAGTTTTTATTTTTAAATGACTATAATTTGTCACGAGAGTGAGAATTAATTAAAGTAGGATCAACATAGAACGCCACTTGATATTTCTACTAGATAGTAAAAACTGAACATTGATTCTAATTCGGAAGAACACCCACTTAGGATTAGAGTCGATAATTATTTCTAATTCGGAAGAACGCCCACTTAGGATTAGAAGTAATTTAATTATATTTGGTTTTCAAAAAGTACTTTATTAGCGGATGTGAGACGAGAGTTTAGCATCACCTTTATAATCTACAACATTAGTCAAGATTCGCGATAGCTGAGATTAGTGTTTTTAAACCAATATAATTCGAAAACTTAATTGTTTACACCACTAAATATCTAGAAGTAATGCAACTACTTTGTAAAGTATTTTATTAATTTCATGATGAGAGTTGTGAGAGCTGGAAGTGAGAACGGCTTTCGCCTGGAGCATCGACTTTATTAAAATACGACAACTAGGTGGTGTAGTAATTTTACTTAGCACGAAAACTACTTTGATAAGTATTTTATAATTTCATGATGAGAGTTGTGAGAGCTGGAAGTGAGAACGGCTTTCGCCTGGAGCATCGCTTTTATTAAAATACGACAATTAGATGCGGTAGTAATTTTACTTAGCGCGAATTAAATATCGAACCCTGTGAAGCAACTAAGAGCTCATCCTAGCAATACGCTTTATTATTCTAAAAACCCAAAAAAAAATATTTTCTTTTGTTTTATTTAAAAATTCTACTACTATTTACTATTTAGCCTTAGATTTACAACGTAACATTAGATAACGGTAGGTCGACTATTGGTCTCTGTGGGATCGATAATCTTTTAAAACTACACGCGGCAAGGCTGTATACTTGCAGCGCATCAGTGCTCTTCTTACATTAGCTCTTTCAGTTATTTTTCATCAACTCAAACGCTCGTGGCATAACTTTTCCTCTTCTGCACTATTCAATTCAGCACCCAAAACATACTTGGTCTTTCTAGTTCATCGCGTCAGTATTCTTAGTTGAACCGTTTTCCTTTCACAATCTTCATTCTCACGGGTACTCCTTTATTAACAATCCTAGGCTCAAACATGAATATATGCGTAACTGATACGTCATACTTTTTTTTTTATTCATCTTACGGTCATCCATCTTCAATTCATTGGAATAAAACTTTCTTTTCAAAAGAGTTGTTGGCCTACAAGTCAATCTGTCGCCTACATTCTCACCCAATACTGGCTGCGCACTCTGATTTCAACTACTTACCGTCATCTTCAGACTGCATCATTACGACTTTGGTTTATAAATTCCCGGACACTGTCACATTTCATTTCATCTCATCCGATGTTTCCTCCTATTGTTATTAATTCTCCTACCGTATGACATTACAAGGTAAAACTCACATCACTTCGTGACATGAGACGCACCACCGCACACTTAACATTTTAATTTACCATAATCTTACATGTCCGCGATACGTCAACTCATACTGTTTACAGTTGTCTCATATTACCACTTTCCTAGCATTCGTCTCTTCTTACCATTACGTTTGGTTGTGATAACCGAGTTGTTCCAACGACGACTCTTACTTCGACGGTGATATTCTTCGCGATAAAGGGTTGTTTAAGATAGACTGGTCACCAATGGAAAGTAAAACACATGTCTTGGTTCACCGATGGTGATGCTACTACTAATTGAGTTGACTAACTCTAGGTTGCTTGTTGATGTTAATTAATCAGTCACAAGGATACCTGGTTGTTTTCCAAAGGGACACTCATGTTTATTGGCTTAACATTCTCAGGCTTACTTTGGTCTAACTTGGTTACAGCGAATGGATTTGAAAGGTTCGCACTATCAGCACTAATCTTGATACTACTTATATCTCTGGATGGATTAGTGTTTCCAATGTTCAAGGTACCTTACGATGTTGTTTAACAGATTAACAAGACACATAAGAACTTAAACTGAAATTACTCATGACCCTTAATGGTTACTTAATTTTGTGGTTCTGAACTGATCATCAGTGATGAAAATAAAAGATTAGAGAATCTCTTGATGGAGAACATAATGTTACTGCTCTGAAGATCGACATGAATAACTGATAGTTCTTAAAGGATCATAACATATTACTCTTAACAAGCAATTAAAACGTACATAGGTCCGAACTGATTATTGATAACAAAACTGGAAAGCTGAAGACATTTCGTTAGAGTTACATAAGGATAACACTCTAAATGTGAATCCTATTCACTATTATTGAGGAATTAGAAAAGTTCTCAACTTAATGGAATTCTTACATTAAATGTAAGTGATAGGTCTCATAGCACCAGAAGAATTTATCTCTCTATCAAAATGAGATAGGTTCGAGGAATGTAATGTTCATACTTCGTAATTGTTACTCCAGGCAATGCTGGACTTCTAATGGTCAGATACGATCTCTGATTATGAGTTGTGAGGCTGAAATTATTTAATCAAGGACAACTAGTGGTAATGTCCTAAGGAAGTGATACAACAAATGACTTTAGAAAGGTAAAAGAATCCTTGTGGTCTAATTTCGAATTCTATGGGATGAACTACGCGGCTGCAATGAAGGTTAGTCATAATTGGGAAAAGTTTTGGTTTACTAACTAGCAGTAGGTCTCGCTTGGTTTTACGTGCTCTTGATGAAAAGTTTTATAAGTGAATGAGGTTGTTTCTATGTTCGAAGAAGTCGACACGACGCATACATTCCAGTTGAATATTACTTGCGTACTACACATTTCAGTTATATTGTGCTCAGTTCCTCCAAGTCCAATATTTATCACTTTGCACAATTCAGACTTACTATAATCACCTGGGCATCTTTACTCTTATATTCAGTCCTAGTCTCACTCCGATCAAAGCTTACTTTGATACTGATTTTCCATTCCCAGAATTTTCCATATCCTTAAACCTGCTATCGTCAGTTGACCGCGTTCGGTTCGAGCATTTCCAGACATGCCCCTTACTAATAGTATTAAGCCACATACTATTCCCAAATTATGCCCACCACTCATTGGTGTCACTCTAATTACTCCTGTGGCGTCGACTGCTGTAGTTCCAATATTCGATTCTAATGATATTCGTTCATACTTCCTTCTGAGTTTGTGCTCCTACTACGTTCTTACTACACGACCTCCTTGGTCCACTTCGGTTCTTAACCGTAATACCCTGCCTACCATACACGATACTGAGTTGATCGGGCTCAGCACGCGGTGGTTTCAGCGTAAACAGTCCAGACTCTAAAGGGTTCATACTACTTTGGATTGAATTTTAATGATTCGCGGCAAGGTCCGATACTGAATCGACCTGCTCTGATACCAATTATAACACCCCATGTCAATTTATCTAGAATATCGACAAGAGTGTACATAACTGAATCGGGAAACATTAATTTTCATTACATAAAGACCAAATACATGAATAGGATTACAAAAATCCAATGAATGAATACATGATCGAGCTAACAACTGAACATAAATAAACTGAATCTTATAGACATAAGATTAACATAACGTCAGCTCCATAATATAATCCACGTATCTGAATCTTCATGCTTCGAGGCCACGATCCTCGAACAACCTGCTTATCTGAAATCAAATAAGTGGCGGATGAGAACAGTCACTTCGTCTCAGTGGATTCCTACTACCCAGTTACTATTGGTGTTTACACCGGGGGCAACTGATGAACTAAAAGTTCCTTGATCCTGATTGTCAGTCTTAACATAATTTCATAACATGATTTCATAAACATAATAATATAAAGGTGTAACACATATTAAATATCTTGTTCATTTTAACATAACTAAGACACTCTGAGGTGAGCCGATCTCAGAGGTCTGACATATCCGTCGTCGATGATTATACGCATCGACACGGCATGAAGCTCACAATCGTAACATGATTGGATTCCTCGAATCCCATAACATGGTACATAAGTAACCACCATGATTGACTGACTTCCTTAACATAACTATCCTGATTGTTATCCTGCCCATGAATTCCCTCCCTGGGTAACTAACTTGTCCTGATTTCCTGATTATCATAACTTAATGTGTAATTAACATTTTAATTAAGGATTATACCTGCATTATTCACAGAAAATCATCTAGAAAGATTGGGGAATCAAAAGAGTAATACAGTTCCTGTTTTCAAATTCTGCAGAATTCTGAGCTGATATCCTTGCTTAGCCAGAAGTACGTCGCTTAGCGAGATTATCAGTTTAGTACTCTGTTTTCATGTTTTTCACCATTTTTACAAGACTTCTCACCACAAATCCCTTTTCTCGCTAGCCATGAATAATGCAACATATATTACATGATTAAAATGGAGAGAAGCTTTGGGATTAAGCTCCTCTCATACACTAATTGATCCTAAACTTATGTGATCATGCACAATTCATAATTTGGGGATACTATTATCATATCTAAACTAATGTTGTCATGCATAAATTTTGGGGAAACTAATGGAGCTAAAACTAACTAGAGTTTAAGGCTCTAAGGGAACCCACCTAAAATTGCTAGCAATACCGAGCCATCTCGCCCGCTTAGAACCATCCGATGGTGCTACTCACATATGCAACCCGCGACAGATTTTCTACACAAGACTGCTACTGACTTCCAACTTCTAATTTGTGCATTTCAACTTCACACCAAACTCTTACTCAGCCAATTAAGCATACATAATCAGTAATGGAATCATTCACCCAACTTAAACTCACATTTTAGCTTATTCTGCAAAATTCATGCCAAAACCCGTAAGCACTTTCCAGCATTAATATCCCAACTTCAAACGCGTTTTCTGAATCCATTTCTAATCCAAAACATACCAAATTTATATCCAAACTGAAGAGAATTAAGTGTAGAATCCGAAACTCTAACAATTACACAAATCTGGGCTACACAGCAACCGCTATGACTCGGTTAATACCTGTACTGTCATACGAATTTTTAACTACAATTCCATAGAATTCATGCATTACTATTCTAATCATACCAATCAGTTTTAACAACACCAGACCAAGAGGAGGTAAAGATTCGATTTTGTTTTGAAGCTCAAACAATGGAAAAGGAGATTTGAACCAATATCTATACCTTAGTTCCTTAGAAATTTAGAAGCTAGATCTTGAATGAATTTCTTGTACATGCAAGAAAGAATTGAAAGAATAGAATTTGGGGCTTAGGGCTGTAACATAAATTATATATTTGAGAGTTTCCTGAGTTGATTTGACTTGCATGTTGCAATTGAGTGAAGATTGATAAGCTTCAAGATGTTGTTGAAGATGGATTTAAGCTAAACTTGATTTCCTTCAAACATCAGTGTTTGCGAGGTAATAAATGGAAGAGCAGTGGCTGAAACATTATTAAAATCGAAAACAATGGAACATATGGTGATTGAGTAGCACATAGAACATTCAAAGGAATTGAATTTATTTGGTGAAATGGAACATGGCGTGAGAGGAAGAGACAATTGGTGGAGTGTGTTGTTGTTGAGCTACTGATAACGAGAGAGAGAAAGAAGATGAGTGATCTGCTTTGCCACTTAAGTCCACACATATATATCTAGGGGTGGACAACGGGTCGGTTTGGGTCGGTATGGGCCCAAAATCTCAAACCGGCCCAATCCACGGGTCATATCTATTGGCCCATATCGAACTGATTTTAGGATTCGGGTAAAACGGGTTCGGGTCCAACGGATAACGGGTCAAACGGGTGGTTTATTACGGGTTGGGCCATTTGTGACCCAGACAATTTTTGTTTTTTTTAATGGGCCACATTCAATTTAAAATTAGATTGTTTTGTCTCGTTTATACTGTAAATTGGGTCTTATTTTAATTTTTGACCTTTTTGTCTCATTTTTATGATAATTTTAGATGGTTTTGTTTTTGTATGTCATTCTGTCTCATTTTTGTTGTATCATGTTAATTCTAGTCCAATTAAATTAACAAACTATATAAAATACATTCAATAACATTATATATTCAACAAAACACTATCAAAAAATATTACAACACTTAAAATCCATAAACACTTGAAGGAATTATTCCAATGCCAACATGACTTGTCGATCATTTTTTTTCTTCATTCAAACCTCCAATCCTTAGAGTTTCCTGGAGAAAAGAAAAGGTTAAATTAAAATATAAATTCATATAGTATATTACAATTAATTCACTAAAAAGGTTATTAATATTAACTAGTTATTCTAAGAATAGAACTACAAGTCAATACAAAAACAAAGTAACAGATCTATTTTTTTAGTAGGTTGTTAAATCAAATATCTGGAAAAAATGAAAACAGAGGTTAAAGATTCAAACCCAAACTCAAAAATTAACAAAATAATTAGTCAAATAGTAACATGAAAAATCCAAAATTAAGAAATAGAAACTGAAATAACAAACCCTAACTTGAGATCCTAAAAACATGGAGATGTTGCTGCTTAATGATTAAGATACAACAAATAAAATGAAAACAAAAAAATTACAAGAGTGTAAAATAAATATCACTACCTATCTCAATATACAACTTCACAGATCTATGGATCCAACAAGGACAGATTTGAAAAAATTTATATACCATGTAGATCTGAAGAGAAATCTGTCGATCAGCATCTTTGTTCCTCAACCATGAGCAGTTTTATATCTTACTTCTTGTGTATTACATGATAGAAAAACAAAAAGAAAACTATTAAGATTTGTGAAAACTTAAAACAACAAAACCCAGTAAATCAAAAAAAGAAAAATTGATGAGAAGGATGGTAGATACTTTGAGTTTGACGACAGTGGATGGATGGGATGGTGGAGAAAGAGTTGAGAAAACGGAGGAGAAGGAGGGAATGCACGGCGGCGGCTAGGGTTTGGCAATAGAAAAGAGTGAGTGAGAGAGGAAACAAAAGGAATTGGAAAATATTAAGCGTAAAAAAGTAAAGACTGAAAAGGATGTCATCATATTAGTAATAAAAAATAAAAATAAAATAGTAAACACGGTTCGGTTCGGGTATCCGTGGTTCCATTTTATTGAACCGGACCCGACCGTGTAAACTCACTAGAAACCGCAAAACAGACCCGCGAACCCGTAAAACCGTCCGGAACCAACCCAATTCGGTTTTTTATTTATCAAGACATGCTTTTCTATGTTTACTTCCACAATTACCCTTTTCAATTTTATCTTAATTCCATGTGTGCCATTATGCCTCACCACTATTACTTGTTCTTACTTAATTTAATTCAAACAATACCTTAAATTAATAATACTCCTATTATTTAAAGTCGGGATGTTACAGTGTTTAAGATAACAATGTGTAATAGAATGATTGGATACTCTGATGTATGTTCTAGTGTGCAGGACCATAGATTAAAAATTTACTTCTAAAAGTATAGTTATGCACCTAATTGTTCGTGCACATACTCTCGTTTGTTTTGAATGATGTCAAAAATAAGATTAAAATAGATTGATTTGATTAAGACAATTTTAGAATCATAATTTTCTAAATAGGTTTTCAAAAATGCATTGAACTTAGCTTATTTTTCAAATATCAACATTTTTTAACCAATGCATACATGGTATGAACTAGTGCATGTCTTCCGGATTTCATGCACCGATTCGTGGCTCATTTGAACTGGTTCATAGCTTGGTTTCTAAAAACCCGAGACATTCTTGCACCGGTGCATGAATTAGTTCACGGGGATCTTGAACTATGCATGGCCTGCTTGCATCGATGCATAAGTTGTTCAAGATTTTATATTATTAATAATTTGTCTCTGAACAGGTTCATACTTTTCGAATGCACCGGTTCATGTGCCTGTTACACCACTTACTAATGTTTATACTTACAGTAAAATATTATTAAGATATCAATAGGATTTATAATTTATATTTTTTTTATTATTATTAATTTAAGTGCATTGATGCCGATTTTACAATTGTTCCTGACAGGATTCGAACTTCACACCTTAAGATTATAATTTACATTTTTTTTAGTCAATTAGCCTAGTGAGTAGTGACTATAATTTCACCTTTAAATTGAGTGGAAAGTCTGGGGTTCAAAAATATATCAATTTCCTACAAACTTAGATTTGCACTTGTTATCTTGTTGATATTTCTTATATTTTTAAAAATGCCTTTTCAATCAATATATAAAGGCATTAGTCTTTAGTTTCTTTAGGTTTTGTTGCTTTTTCTTTTTCATTTGATAAAAGGGTTGAAAAGATAAGAGTTGAGAGTTTAATAATCTCACCCACCAACATTTCTCACAATTAAACTATTTATATATTTATTGAAATGAAAATAAAAAAAGATAATAAGATCGTACCAAAACTCAAAACATAACAACACAATTATTCTGACGTCAAGACATTATTTATTAAATTACATTAATTTTTAACAATATTAATAAAGTTTTTATAAAACATTGACAAAGAAAATTCTTATTAATAATAATGGTACTATTGACCAGTGTACAACTTGAATTCAACTTCCATGAGATTATAAGTTCAACCTCTCGCCACACTAAGTTGATAACATAGTGCACTATTTGAGATTCTAACAAGGAGTTTTACCATCTGTATAATCACAATTAATACAGCATGAACAAGTGTGGCTTTTACCAGCATCTTGACAATTACAACTGTGAGTGGTTGCGCTTGCTCCATATTTAGCATTGAATACTGTAATGCATGTAGGAGAATTTTGACAATTTCCACTCAATGTCATACTTTGGCGACAAAATTTGAAATCATCTTTTTGCACCATATCTACAACATTGTATACATCAAAACAAAATCATAAAAGTTAGATCATTAAGAATGTTAATATGATTGCATGTAATTTGCTAAAGGTGCAAACAAATTTTTACATAAGAGTTAAACTCTTTGAGAATAACTTACACACTTTAAGAAAGTTATCTATGAATAATAAGAACATAAAAAATTCTAATATTAAAATTAATAATGGAAAGTGATATGTTTACCAGAGCCGTAGTTGAGGTTGAAGAGAGCAAATAAAATTCCATTTGGTAGCGAAAACAAAAAAAAAATGAAAAAAATATTTTTACCTTTTAAAGTTAATAAATGAAAAAATTCGAGTTCTTGAATCTCAGTTCTTACCTATTACAATATCTCTATCCTTATACATGAGCAACATTTTCTTAAACATGAGCAACCAGCTCTACGGAGCCGAGCCTCCATTTTTTTATGCCGTAGTAGGTAAAAAAAAATTAAAATGACCATTCTAAAAAGATTCACATTATCTTTTAATATGTCTTTGTTGAACGAAAAATTAAAAGCCCAATCCAAGATTAAACATTTTCTTTTTAATTTTTTTTTATATGAATTTTTCATTAAAGCTCTATTTTCAACATTCAGGATTAGACTTTTAAATAGTCAGGACCGGACGTGCTTACAAAAACAACAATCATTTTAATTTAGAATAAGGGCATATCTATTACTAATATATTAAAATCGATTACCACCAAAGTTACTAATTTATCCTTATTATTTTTAACCACGTTGCAAGTTTTATATCCTTCATTGTAATTTCACTTTTAACAAAATATATATATATATATATATATATATATATATATATATATATATATATATATATATATATATATATAGAAAGAATATAAGATAAATACAAAAAAAAAATGATATGCTTAAAAATAAAAACAAAACATATTATAGATTGAAACAAAACAGAATAATTTATACTCATAAAAATAGCAACAAAATAAATTGATATGATCAACTCAATAATCTATTTAAGCAACCTGTGCAAAAATATTATATGCTTAAAAATAAGAATAAAATAGATCATAGGAATATAGAAATAAGAATAAAACAGTCAATTCTATAAAATTAATAATAAAAAAAAAAAAAGAAGAATAAATTTTTTTTTTTTTTAAACAAAAAGGGTGGTAGCAAACAACTAACCAACCCCAAATATATTAAAAAGAGAAAACGACATACAATATGGAGGGGACATGTAACACCCCAAATTTTATAAACTAGTATTTTCCTTATATTATTAATTTTAGTATTTTTATAAAATTAATTTGATCATTTAGTTATATTTTTATAATAGTTTGTGAAAATAATACATTCAATGAGTATTCAATATCATGTTAGTCCTAGTTACGTGTCTAAAGTATGAGAATGTTTAAGTAATTATTTTCTTGGAAATGAATTTTAGATAAAGAAAATCTATAAATCTAATCTATTAATTTGATGTAAGCTATGGTTTAAATTTCAGAACTAGTAGTGTAAAAGTATAAACCCTTAAAAATAAATAGTTTATGAAAATATGTCATTGTGATACCTAATATTTCTGAATTATTTTAGGTGTGCTTTGATAGTATATTTATTTTGTGTAGATTGATAATTAATATTTTCTCTAGACTGTGAATTTAAGAAAAATAACTTTAGATATCAATTATGAAATATTGTAGTAGGCTATGATAAAAGTTTGGGCTTAAAATTCTACCGAATTTCGGACAGTGAGTAACTCGATAGTATAAATTTATATCGCTGAAAAAGAAAAGAAAAACATCTTTTAGACCAGAAAAATATCTATGTTATTAAAATTAAATGAAAAATAAAATGAAAGATTAAGAGATAAGCATGCATTTAATTTTAAGATAGGAATTACACCTATGCATCATCATGGCTTAATTTTCCTCCACAAGTATAAGTGAAAACGTGGGCTTTAGTGAAAGTAAAAATGTGGCCTTTCAATTCACCATATAGAGGTAAAGTGGAACCACTATAAATAGGACACTAACCCTTCCTATTTTGCACACAACCATCACTTTCGGCAACCTGCTTACTGAAGGTCAAGCTCTTAACTTTTCTTCCATTCTACTATTACTATAACATTCTATATTATGTTTGTTTTATTCTTTTAAGTAACTCATCTCTTTCATTCATTCTAAAAATCTTTAGACACTTAGTATTTTCAATTGCTTCCAAGAATTTTATGTAGTTACTAGCTATAGTCTTATTATTACTTATGAAGGGAACAGAGCACTTATGCAATTCTTCTAGTTTTTAGCTTAAGCCAACTCTATGAAAACTAAGAGCCTTTTTCCAATATTTCTAAAAACAGAGCATTTACTCAAATGTTTTAGTTAACTTGTTGTCTAATTTCACTTTGATTTTATATTACACTTTTGATTCATGTTCACTGCCATGTATTATTTCTCTAAGTTTTAATTAAGAAAACATTCATTTATTTTATCTAATTGTTTAGAAAAGAAAACGAAATGAAATAAAATGAAAGAAAGAACCGAAAATATGGTAACAGAACCATATCCTTCTAAACATTTAGATTATTATTATGATATGTGGAAAGTGTTTTGTTTAATGATCTGAAGCCATATACACGTATGAGAATAAGAAGTAGATGTCATGCAATTTCTTAATTATGTTAGGTTCCTGTTCTTGCATAATTTCTTTTAATACATTAGTATTGTTAGAATTTAATTATAATTCTAGTTAGTTAAGAAATAGTTGTTTTGATGAGTTAATAGGTGTCCTAGATGAAGGTGATTGCTCGAGTTATTTTGGAAAGCTTCAAGGTAAGGGGAATTGCTAATAATAAGTTTCGATGAGCACAAGAAATGTGTTACTTGTATATATATTATTAGTTATAATTAGGGGTGTTGTGTACTTAATAGTAATTTAAATTCATTAAGGTATATGCAAAATGCAAAATGATGAGTGATTGATTTGGTTTGAGTTTATGTGAATAAATCTTCAGCAATGATATGATTTGAAAATGTTTTGTGAAGAATAATAAATAAATTATCTATGTTTTTGGTTTGTTTATTTATAATAATATCTATGTGCTTGAGTATTTATGGTGAAAGTTTGAGGTGATCTCATAAGTTTTATTAGAAGTGTTGAGGATTAATATGTCAAGTTAGATATTGACAAAGAAAACTTAAGTTGAAAAGTTGAACGGTTAATCACCTTTGATAGGTGAAGAGCAAAACAGGGTGTTTCTTACAATACGATAATGTATGTAAGACTGAGGATAGGTTCGGCTAGGTCGCCTCAAGACCTACTGGGGATCACCGGCGTTTTGAACTCCTACCAATAGTCAGAGATAGCCACTCTGACTGGAGGAAATCATACAACCCGACGTGGTGAAACCTGACTGTGCAGGACTATCTATAATAAGGTGTAGCGCTCGGGCCAGAATGGTTGAGACATATTTGATATATGTTGATTTGCAAACAACCATGTTATGGCAGTTGAAACGGCCTTACGCTCATAATAGAGGTCTCCATGGAGTAGGTTGAATAAAGATAATACTAACCAAGTTAGAAGACTAACTTTGAGTGAAAATTATGATTGGATTTTATATACATTTTAAATGATTAAATCTCGATGTTTGATATATTTGATGATTGATATATTGGATATATTCGATTATCTTTGTTTTTGACTAATTGTTGAATTATGATATTGATATAATGTTTTGTGCAATTCATATTTTTGTGACTATTTGACTATACGTGACTATTTGACTACTTGATTCTATTTGATGTAAATACATGATTAGATACTCAGGTATGTATATATAATAGTTAAATAAATGTATATACTTGTATAATATTATGTGTAGCCTTGTGACATCATCACGATGGTAACTTGTGTACGAGTGATTCACCCCTTACAACAGTTAGTGCAGGATACTAAGACCTCAAGTTGAAGTTCATTGAGGAAAGGAAAATGGCATTGTGAGAGACATTAAAATAAAGAACGTTAGGTATCTGATTGGTGGTCTAGTTTTATTTTTGGATTCCGAATAGAAAGATCTCTTTGATATGTATTGATGACGTCATTGGGGTACTCTCTAGATGACATGCATCTTTAGTGTTTGACCAGCTCGTGATCGTTTGTGGGTTAGAGTCTTTTGTAGGAATTTATCTTTTATTATTTCATATTGAAAAATTGTAAGACACTTATGTGAAATGGAAATGTTTTATATTTGAAAATTCTTTGAGCAAAATTACTAGATGATTGTTTAATATAAGTGATGCATATTATTTATGGGCTTACTTTAAATTTATATAAAGAGAATTTTGAAAACTTTCTTAAATAAAAATAATAGTGCTTATATTAGAGTACATTTCTCACTTATTACTTTCCTTTACCAAAAATAAATCAGCATGATTTTATTTGCTTGTATTTAAACATTTAAATCTGGGTAGAGAACTGTGACGCTCTTCTTTTCAGTCTCTGAAAAGGGGGTGTTACAGGACATAAAAACGAAACTCCATCAAGTACAATATCTAAAGCTTGAGAAACCTAGTTTGTTTTTAGCTAAATTATCAGAAATAAACACAGGAGCTTGATGCCAAAAAGTGAAAGAAGATAAAGCACAACCATGATTTGCAAGGGAGTCTGCAATTTGATTTCCTTCTCTGTAAATATGAGTCACTATGCCATTCAATTGACCAAAGAGAAACATGCTATTGTTCCATCGGTTTCTTAAATTCCAAGAAATCACAGAGTTAGAGTTTTGGAACGCTAGGACCACAAGAGCTGAATCAGTTTCAATCCAGATGTTATGCCATTTAATTCTGTGAGCAACTTCTATAGCTGACATTGCTGCACACAGTTCAGCTTGATATGAGGAAGCAATGCCCAAAGGCTCAGCAAAGCAATACAACAAATCTGCATTCTGATTCCTAAAAATACCTCCACACCCAGCTAAGCCAGGATTGCCTTTTGAGGCACCGTCAATATTGCATTTAACCCAATTGAACAAAGGAGGCTGCCAAATAATTTCTTTGATGACAGGAGTTTTAGGATGATGAATGTTTACATTAAAATGTTTCAAAATGATGAAATCTCTAATGGAGCAAGAAGAGGTCTTTGTAGAGTGATTGCCCGAAAGAGAAGTATTGGCAACAATCAAGGATATCGAAGATCTCCAGTTGGTGTGTTTATCATTGAACCTGGCGTGATTTCTAGCGGTCCAAATAGAGCTAAGCAAATTGACCAAAGCTGAGGTAATAACGGTCTTACACTGAGGAGACCAATTCATGTCACAAATCTTCCACATATCCTCCATGGAGGTAAAGTGCATTACCATATCCAAACAGCTTGCAAACCATGACCAAATATTGACAGCAAACTCACATTCAAAGAAAATATGAAAGGAAGACTCCTCAGATTTGCAGCAAAGATTGCACATAGAAGGCAAATAACAACCTCTAGATTTAAGATTTTCATCAGTTGGGACTTTATTATGCATCAGCCTCCAAGCAAGAATAGATTTAGAGGGAGGTATATCAGGACTCCATATAACTTTGGCCCAATGTAAATCTTGAAGAGGTTGCATTTTGAAACAATATGCATCATTCATTTGTAATTCACCTGAATCAGTGTGCTTCATAGAAATAGAAATAGAAAAATAATATTTTTCATTACAAAAACATAAACAATATACTATTAAATATACTATTAATTATTATTAATAATAATAATATAATAATAATTATACACTAAAGTTAATTCTAATCAAATTTACTAAATTATCCAAAATATTCCTAATCAAATTTTTAATTTTTTATTAAAAAATATACACGTGACCGTTATTTGCTACAGATACATAAAAAATTGGATAATTTACATTGATAATTATAATCAAATTTATTCATTTAATAAATTTTATAAAAAAAATAGCACAATAATTTCACTTATATTTTTACAATATTATATAACAAATTCTTAAATATTTTATTTTAAATAAAATTTCTACCATAATATAATAACAAGCTTAAATATCAAATAAAAGTCAATGATCCGTGCGAATGCACGGATCTTTAAACTAGTTTGATCTACAAAATATAAGTACCTAATATAATAATATATGATAAAATAACACATAACAAATATTTAAGGTATTTGATGAATAAAATGTTATTTTAACATAGTATTTTAATAATACAAAAAGTTTTTCATGGCAAGATACAAAAATTTCATTTTTTTTCTAATTTCTTAACCTCCAATTTATTCATTTCCAAAAACAATTTTTTAAAATTAAAAACAGTAGAACCGTAGTTGTCTTATTCTATTTTTTATTTTTTTAATTAAAAGGTTATTTTAGTATTTTGCTAGAGATATAGTAGTATACCACTAGTATTTAACGAGACAATTGAGCTAGTTACTGATTAAGTGTAATGATCAACTATCATGTTCTGAAGAAACCGTAACACCTCATTCTCTCTCTCTTTCTCTTTTTTCATCTCTATCTAATTAACGTTTCCATTTTCAATGCACCGACTCCATCACCATTCCCATTCCAATTAAACAACAAAAAAACCCCAAAAACGGAAGAAGAAAAAAAAAACTCAAACCAAAATGCGGCGGTTTCACACTCCAACGCTGCTGTTGCTGCTTCTGCTTTTGATAGGATGCTGCATAGCCACCTCGCCGGTCTTCGGCGGTGGCGGCGGTTACCTCCATCTACAACGAGCAGTTCCTCTTAGCCACCGTGTTGAGATGGAAACAATCAGAGCTCGTGATAGAGTTCGCCATGCTCGATTCTTGCAAGGTGTTGTTGGTGGTGTTGTCCGCTTCCAAGTTCAAGGCACCTCCGATCCATTCTCACTGGGGTATGGATAATCTTCTCTCTCTAATTTATTGTTCTGCTTTCTTATATTCATTCGCATGTTCTTTTTCCTTTTCTGGTATCTTATGTTATGCATTTATTGAATTATTATTGAATTGAATATTTTATTGCCATATTTAAGTACCGAGTTTAATTTAATTTTTGCGGTACTGTTTGAGGGAACTTATGAAAATATATGAAATAAGCTGTTTTCAGGTTATTTCTGTAAGCTCTCTGGTATAGCTTATAGAAGGAAACAACTTATAACTTATATGAAAACTGTTTGATTTTGTTTTATATTTTGTTAGAGAAATAACTTAATTAAGGTGTTTATTTATCTAAAGAGGGTTAATTATTAATAATGATGGTTTTCTTGTTCAGGCTGTATACTACCAAAGTAAAGATAGGATCTCCACCTAAGGAATTTAATGTTCAGATTGATACTGGAAGTGATATTTTGTGGGTTAATTGCAATACTTGCAGTAATTGTCCTCAAACTAGTGGACTTGGGGTCAGCATTTCCATTACTTCTTTTTTTACATGCATACTACTTATTTGTAGTGTTGCGGTTGTTTTCTTGCCTCGGGAAATAAGGTTCCGATTTGGAGCTTAACGCATTGTGTTCTTTTGTTGCTTGTATTGTTGTGCATTGTACAGATTGAGCTCAATTTCTTTGACACAGTTGGTTCATCCACTGCTGCGCTAGTTCCTTGCTCGCACCCTATATGCACTTATGGGGGTCAAGGTCCAGGTGCTCAATGCTCCCCTCAGGTTAATCAGTGCAGCTACACGTTTCAGTATGAAGATGGGAGTGGTACCTCAGGTACTTATGTCTCTGATGAACTGTATTTTGACATGATTCTCGGACAGTCTGCTCCTGATGGTGTCAACTCTTCGGCTACCGTTATTTTTGGGTGAGCAACCCTTGTGCTTTGTTAGGACTGAAAATCGGAGAGAATGTTGGGGTAGGGGAATGTTATTTTGGGGGGGATTCGTAATGCAATGCAGGTTTTGTCAAGGGAGAAATGGGTGAAGTGTGGGATGTGGTTAGTTTTTAATAGTAATACTTAATATGGACTTTGGATTGAAATAAAACTTTATTTGATGGTTGTTTGGCAATAGGTGTAGCACCTCTCAGTCTGGAGATTTGACTAAGACGGATAGAGCGGTTGATGGAATTTTTGGGTTCGGCCCTGGTGCTCTATCTGTTGTATCACAATTGTCATCACGAGGAATAACACCCAAAGTTTTCTCTCATTGTTTGAAAGGAGATGCCAATGGAGGAGGCATTCTAGTTCTTGGTGAGATTTTGGAGCCAAGTATTGTTTATAGTCCACTAGTCCCATCACAGTATGTTCTCTTCTGCACTGCTTTTCTCATTTCCTTGTCCCCAGTTTGTGGATCACTTTTCCCTGATATTTCACAATATTGATATTACATTTCTGAAAGTAATTTATGGAATTAAATATTCACAATTACATTATTGTTGATTGGCAATCAATAATTATGAAATTTAGCATTTTTGCTTTTGCAAGTTAGTATTATTATATGCTTGGTTGAATTGAATGACAAGAAATGCAAGGTCGGCACTGCAAATAGCTTAATCAAAGCTTTTATTCTGTTTTTGTGGTGCAGTAAAACCGTCAGTTTTTTTAACTCAATTGATAATTTTTTGAATACGTGATTTTGGGTAGTTTCTTGTTACACTAGCGAGCTGAGAAAAATATTTGGCTTCATGTCTCTTATGGAGAAGAGAATGCTTTGGTTTGTCAAGATGATATTGTCTTGAAGGGATTTGTCTTGTCATCTTCTGTTGATTGAGTCCCCCTTGGGCTCCTTTATTATTTCTCTTACACAATGTTACATCACATGCCACACCCTTAGTGAGTATGATCGAATCATCCTGGTAATGGACAACCATTTTAAAATTTCTTAATTTAATGAAATGAGTTTTTTAATCAAATGCATAAGGTGACATTGCTAAGAATCAGATTCTTAAAATATTCTTTTTCTGTTTTTGATCTTGTCAGAGAATTTACATTTCAATATGACATACTTTGCTGTATAATTGACTAGTCTTTTCCTTTATAATTAATTCTCAGACCTCATTACAACTTAAATCTTGAAAGCATTGCTGTCAATGGGCAACTTCTCTCAATTAATCCAGCTGTATTTGCAACATCTGACAACCGAGGAACTATAATTGACTGTGGTACAACATTGGCATATCTTGTTCAAGAAGCTTATGATCCTCTTGTTAATGCAGTAAGTTTTCGTGTACATCGCCCAAAACTTTTAAGCATTGTACTTTGTTGGCACATTATTCTCATTTGCCTTTTTAATGATGAGGAATTCTGCATTGCTAGTAATAGTAACTAATGAGGATATTTTCTTACTCTTTGGTCTGCTTGTCTCGTGTTTTGTCCATTTCCTGAAATTGCTGATTGACATTTTGCCATTGAGTTCATTTGGATTCTCACCTTCCTGTCTTAATTGACTGGTATGAAATTTTATTATGTGGATATAGATCAATTTTGAACCATTCAATGATCCAGTCAATAATTGTTTTTTGTTTAAAGTAAAATCTGAAAATGATTTAATGGAGACTTGTATGCCTTAAGATGCTTCAGCAATTGAACACTGTATTTAGGTTTACATCATTGTTTTTATATAATTCTTGTTATTAATTTTTCCAATTTGGGGTTTGGTAGAGAGGCTAACAACCTCTTGCTTATTTCTCTTGTATTTTATGATCAATATTGACTTTAGCATATCCTGATGTTGAGTTTTCAAATGGATGTATAGGTTAATACTGCTGTGTCACAAATTGCTACTCCCTTTATTTCAAAAGGAAGCCAGTGTTATCTGGTCATAACCAGGTAACTACAAATACTCCGTCCCTAATTATAAGCAAAAATGGGTCAAAGAGAGTTGATGTATTTGGTTCCAATTTGAATCAAATACATCAACTTTCTTCGACCTGTTTTTGCTTTTAGTTAGGGATGGCGGGATTACAATATTGTTATGAAGATTTTTATATACTTCATATGAAAAGAGAGTTTGTTTAGGATTTATGAATCTGTCATTAAAATTTGTATTTGTTACATATTCAGTATAGATGATAATTTTCCTCCAGTCAGTTTAAACTTTGCGGGTGGAGCATCAATGGATTTAAAACCAGCACAATACCTTGTGCATAACGGTTTCCAGGTAAATATGTCTGTTACAGTGCTGGTTATATTCTTGCATATAAAGAAGTTATTCTTTGGAATTGTATGCCACTGATGTGCCAAAATGCTTTAACAGGACGGTGCTGCAATGTGGTGCATAGGTTTCCAGAAAGTGCAAGAGGGAGTCACAATTTTAGGAGGTTAGTTAATGGACAAATTTAAACAGACTAAACTCTGCTTGGAATTGGAAAAAAATTTAGAATTCTCTCCTTTGATTATGAAATGGGTATTTTCACTTTCATAAATGGTAGAGAATTGTAAAATATGTTCTGTATCTGTGGCAAATGACTTGTGTGGAATCATTTTATCCATGTCTAGTTTGGTAGTACTTCACAATTTCAGAGCCCTTTACATGTGAAAATAAAGAACACCTGATTGAATGTTACAGATAAACTAAAAATATGAGTTGATAGTTGATTTTCATATTCTACTAAACATTCCAATGGAACTTCAAGTGTAATTATCTTACATATATATAATTCAAAATTTGATCCAAAGATGTTGATTTCTCTTATTATCATCTTTCAAATTGAGTTCCAATAAATATTTTATTTTATGTTTGCTTTCCATTTGTCACAACAAACCAATTTCAGAAAGGAACTTAGTATACTATTCTCTGACACTGATCTTTGTAATTCTGATAAAGTTGATTTTATCCCTTATCTTAAAGCATCATTAACAAGTATATTAATTATAATTTAGCCTTTCCATGTTTAATCTATATAAATTATATGCATCAAATGAGCAAATGATCTAATTGGTATTTTGAGAATTGAGTTTATCATCAATGTTGTTTCTTCTTTTGCAGATCTTGTTCTAAAAGATAAGATCATTGTCTATGACTTGGCTCGTCAGCGAATTGGATGGACTAACTATGATTGTAAGTTCACTACATACATGGACTGTTATTTCCTGCAAGTATAGGGTCCCTCACTCTGTCTTAAAATTTTAAAATTGCTGCTAGGTTCCATGTCTGTAAACGTCTCGGTGACTACAAGCAAGGATGAGTACATCAATGCAAGAGCAAAACAGACTAGTGTCAGCAGCTCAAAGATAGGGATTCTCTCCAAGTTACTCCCTGTAAGCATTGTGGCTCTTTCTATGCACATAATAATCTTCATGAAGTCACCACATTTATAATTTAAACTCAAGATTCAAAAGCTCATTCTTTGTCACCTAACATTGATACCTACTTGAGTTTGCAACTCTTGGCGCATTTGGATCAGGAGTGGTAGATGTGTTTACTCTATGTTCACAAAAGGGGGTATCCTCCCATTTATCTAATGAAAATGCAGATCTCATTGTAAAGAGAGAACTGGCATTAATGTAGATTAGTGTATCTCTAATGGTTCAGATTGTAATATTTATATAGTGCTCTGACGGCACAGAACAGTTCAGCTGTGTTCTTCAGCTCTCACTCTTAGATAGGTGTATAGGTTTCTCTTAACAATGGATTCATGAGTGGTGCTCAGATAATTTTGATATTTTATTTAATATTTACTTAACTAAATATTTAAATTGCGCCCTACCGAATAAGAAAAAGGAAGCCACTTTTCACATTTTTATCTTTCACAAAAAAATGGCACCTTGCCTGAATTGTTCATACTTATCTTGCATACCGAAACATATTCTTCAAGTAACTTGCCTGTTAACAGTCTTTGTTCTATTATAATAATGTACATTGAGACTATACTTGTTTCGTATAGACCTCTTGTTTATAGTGTTGGCTGCAACCAGTTACTTGTAATGCAAGGCACTAGCTTAGCTTAGGTGCAATTTTGTTGTTATGTTAGTTGAAACTAACTAGTGAGTTAGTTACCATGTTAGTTACTTAGGTGTTGCTGTATAAAGCCTAATGTAACTATCATTTGAAGAATAATGAAAATCTAATCATTCTTCGGCCAAGTCTAACATGTACAAGTCCCTTATGTTGTGCATGGTGCACAAGTAGTGATTTATATCATTACGAATACAAATGTCTATTCCTTGTAGGAACTTGTTGTTCATCTCTTATATCATGATCATTAATACCATTGTTAATGTAGAATATAGATATAAAATATGTTTTTACTACATATAACGTAATGTATTCTTTTTTTTTAAGTTTTAGTTTCTATAACTTTTTACTCTTGAAATGGTCTCCGTAATTCTTTCAATCTATAACTTTGATAGACGGAGTTGACTTTATAAAGGAAGTTGGTTGTATAATTTGTTAGTTTTTATTTTTTTCATTCTCTTTTTAAATAAGAATATGGAATTGTGATGCAAAGTTCAACTTGTTTGACTAAGAGTCGACTTTATAACTTTGATGGACGGAGTTTAAATTTCATGTTAAGTTGTAACCGTTCTAAAATGGTTAAAATGGTTGTTGGTACTATCTTATCAGTAAAAATGTGAAAATAGACTTTAAAAAACTAATAAAACAATTAGTACAAGATGTGTACAATGAAGAGGTTAAACAAAGTCAAATTACAATGAGAAATGGCCAAAACAAAAAGCCATGGTGTCAAAAAAGAGAGGCACATCACTAAGCTCTCAAGCAAATTAAGGGATTTTTTTACCAAAAGGCTGTAATTTTAATAGTATATTACTAAACAAGTGCGGTTTTAAAAAAATTATCAAAAGGGTGTAAGTCGTCATTGCCCTGTACGACTTACACACTACTTCCAAATTTTTTTCAACTTTTAAGCAAAGTTGTCGTTGTCATGTACGACTTTCAATTTTTTTTATTTTTTCTTTACAAACTAAGAATTTAAATACTTGGTGGTATGACTATGAAGAATTCCGAGCACTCAGATATCCGTGTTCACATGTGATTGCATTGTGTGCCTATTGCATTATATTGACCCAACTTACACACTGGACTACATCTATAAAGTTTACATGCATGAATTTCATCCTCTTGGTAGCGAAGATTATTAGACTTCATGTTCGGGTCCAACATTAAAACTTAATCGTAACATGAGAAGACATAATATGGGCAGACCGAATACAACTAGAATACATAACGAGATGGATGTAGTTATACCTAACAAAACAAGAAAATGTGGTTTATGTCGTACTGAGTGACATAAAAAATAATCGTCCAAATAAAGAGTGAATGTTTAAATAGTTTCTAAGTCTTACAAATTATGAATGTTTGCAATGTTTATATCTTTTATTGAATTCTTAGTTTGCAAAAAAATAAATAAATTGAAAGTCGTCGATGGTAGTGACGACTTTCATTAAAAATTGAAAAGAAAAAAAAATCAAAGTCGTACTTTGCTTAAAAGCTGAAAAAGAAAAATGGAAGTAGTGTGTGTAAGTCGTACATGGCAACGACAACTTACACCGTAATTTTTTAAAAAAAACTACATCTATTTGGTAATATGCCATAAAAACTACACCTTTTTGGTAAAAAAAAGTCAAATTAAGGGGTTCGAATACCACATATAAAAACTACAATCGAAGTCTTTAAATTTCACTTTAAATCATCACCACACTTGAAGTTGGATATTCAGAAACACAAATTTATCAATACTTATGTATTTGCTCATCAAGAGACCCTGCATACAATTCATCCTATTAAATTGATAATATCATTTTTGTCATGTAATTTATAATAAATTTTGAGAAAATAGAATACTCATTGACAATATAAAATAACTTTACATTATCATATCCAAAAACAATCAAATATTATCTCAAACAATCTATCTATTACATTCAATTATATAACATGAAGAAATATTTGATTTCTATTGAAATGTCAGTCTAAATTAGTTAATTTACATCGACAAAATATATCCATTAACTAAAAAAATTTCACAAATATATGAAGGATGATATTTTAATTTTCTTTTTTGTTAAACTTACAAAAATTCAAGAATGTAAAAAATAAAAATTAAAAAACAAAAATCCGTGAAGGTAATGCTCTAAGTTAGCGCGCGTAACCGTTTTGTTAATCCCTTATTTATACTGAACCCGCCATGCAAAATTCTCACACTCTCACCACACATCACCGATTCACCACTCTCTCTTTCTCTCTTCACATTCATTCCTATAACTAACTAACTAACTGTTCTGTTACAAACTTTTCCAAACAAATAACGCTACCACCAACTTTTCGTTCTTTGCTTCGTTTTCCGATTCAACAATGGCGGATTCTGAGATAGAAACGGCTAAACTGGCGTCACTTTACGTCGGCGATCTTCACTCCGATGTAACCGACGATCTTCTCTATAAGGCATTTTCGGAATTCAAGAGCCTCATTTTCGTTCGCGTCTGTAAGGATTCAGCGACTGGAAAATCCCTCTGTTACGGTTACGTCAACTTCACTTCTCATCAAGAAGGTAACAATAGCATTAACGGTTTCTACAGTTGATTGCACTGTTAATTTTGATTAATCTTTTGCTTTTCTTGCGTTTTGAAAGTTAGTTATGCTATAATTGGTGTTTCTTTTTTAGGATTAATGGCTTATTATAATTAATTTGTTGTTGTTGTAAAGAAATTAACCTTTAATTCTTGAAAATGGAGGAAAATTTTATAATGAAGTAAAAGGGGAAAATTGTATGCTTGTGTGTGAATGTGTCGTCACTCACTGGAACTAGAATGTTGTTAGTTAATTTTGATTAATCTTTTGCTTTTCTTGCGTTTGGAAAGTTAGTTATGCTTTAATTGGTGTTTATATTTTAGGATTAATGGTTTATTATAATTAATATTGTAGTTGTTGTAAAGAAATTAACCTTTATCTTGATTCTTGAAAATGGAGGAAAAGTTTATATGAATTACATATGCAATATTATCATTTAGTAAAAGGGGGAAATAGTGTATATTGTATTGTATGCTTGTGTGTGGATGTGTTGTCACTCACTGGTAGCTAGAATGATGTTAGTTGATTAAATATTGAAGCTGGTGTTTTTTGCTTCCTATGTTATTTGCCAAAATTGATCAGACCAAGTTATGTTATTGATTGAGATTTATAATTGTATCAATCTTGAAATTGGAATTATAATTTGTGGTTAGCTCACTTAGCTGTGAAAGATTAGAAGGCAAAAAATTAAATAAAAAATGTGCAATCGAATTGAAGAATCATAGCACTTTGAATGTTTATACTGTTAATGTGTTAATGTAGTCTGATTCTATGTGCTTTAAAGAATCATAGCACTTTGAATGTTTATACTGTTAATGTGTTATTTGTTGATTGAGTAGCAATTCGTGCAATCGAACTGAAGAATCATTCTTTACTCAATGGAAAAGTGATAAGGGTCATGTGGTCAAGTCGTGATGCTGATGCAAGGAGAAGTGGCAGAGGGAATGTGTTTGTTAAGGTATGTTGTTAAACACTATTACACTATATAGCTATGATGTGAAATGCTTAAATGATATGATATTCTGTTTCATTTTTATCTATGAAATGAACTCTAATTAGAAGTTTCTGGTGTTAATTTGATTACAGAACTTAGCAGAATCCATAGATAATGTGGGACTACATGATTTATTTCACAAATATGGGAATATTTTGTCCAGCAAAATTGAAATGTCTGAGGATGGGAAGAGCAAAGGGTTTGGTTATATCCAGTTTGATTCAGAGGAGTCTGCAAATGATGCTATCCAGAAATTGAATGGCTCTACTGTGAGAGATAAGAAGATGTATGTTAAATTTTTTAGAATATGCTATCCATATACTTTGTGATTTGAAGTCTATGTTTTTTGTGCCTTCAGTTAATTGTTGTTTTCGTTATCCAAAGATTTATTTTAATCTGATTCCAATTCTTCTCACAGATATGTTGGGAAATTTATCAGAAAAAGTGAGCGTTCTTATCCTGTTCCGGATGCCAAGGATACAAACTTGTACGTTAAGAATTTGGACCCAGATATTACCGAAGCTCATCTTAAAGAAAAGTTCTCCTCTTTTGGAAAGATTAGTAGCTTGGCTATTGCAAAGTATGGGAATGGGATGTCAAAAGGCTTTGCATTTGTGAACTATAACCACCCAGATGATGCTGGACGAGCAATGGAAGCAATGAATGGATCACAATTTGGTAATTTGTTTATCTTTTTAGTACTGGGTCTTTTGTGCACAAAATTGCACTTTCCTGGATGTTGATTCTCTGGATATATCTGGTTTTGGTTTGTCATAAGTAGGTTCAAAGAACTTGTATGTTGCAAGGGCACAAAAAAAGGTTGAACGTGAACAGATATTGCATCACTTGTTTGTGGAAAAATGCAAGGAACAAAACTTGAAATACAAGGTAATTTCATGCCATTTCTTCTATATATAGTTGACTAATTAATTCCAACTTTCTTAATATGTCACCATTTATCTTTCAGGGATCAAACATTTATGTGAAGAACATAGATGATAGCGTTAGTGATGAAGAACTAAGGGTCCAGTTCAGTGCATGTGGCACAATATTGTCTGCAAAAATTATGCGAGATGATAAAGGGATTAGCAAGGGGTTTGGTTTTGTTTGTTTCTCCACCCTGGATGAGGCTGTTAAGTCTGTGAACAGTTTTAATGGTGAGTTAAGTTGCTTTGAATCTGTTAGCCACTAAGGTGATAGGATTTGAATATTTTTGGTCTTGTATCATTTTTTGCCTAGGTATGTATTAGTAGTACTATGAAATTTGAGAAAATTTATCACCATCATGTTCCAATAATACTGCATGTTATGTATATTTGATTACAATTTGAGAGATTAGATATATGTTAAATGTTAATTATTTTCTATGTACTGAAGTTCTGATCTAGAAAATTTACGTCCGCGCCCTGTTAAGAATTTTTTAATGATATTAAAATATCTTTATCCAACTGACAAGTACATTTAGGAGCATTTTCTTCACAATACTTTCGATATGTTTGATTATTTTGTTCTTGGATAGACAAATTTATCAAGTTACTAGTTATGTTAGTCCTATGTTTCATTTAAGTTGATGTTAAATGCTACAGGGTGCATGTTCCATGGCAAACCACTGTATGTTGCTTTTGCTCAGAAGAAAGAGGTTAGGAAAAGATTATTGCAGCTCAAACATGCTCAGAAACTAGAAGGATTAACTGGACCTTCATCTGCTGTTATCCGTGGTGCACCTCATCCTCTCATCTACGCAGCTACTGGTGTTGTTTATCACCCTTTGGGATCAGGATTGAGTGCTAATGGCTCTGCAGCACCTTCTAAAGCATTTCAACAATCACCAGCTTCTACTGTGAGTGACAAATTTGCATAATAACTATATATACATGTATTTCATTCACCTTTTTCATGATCCTATTTTGATGTCAGTTTTAACGGTCTTAGATATTTATTTTAATTTTACTTCTTCCATCCACAGATTTCCATCAATGGTAAGCAGCATGGGATAGACATGAGAGGGATGAATGACAATACGAATTCAAAAGAGTCAGGACAGGTCAATTATGTGGCTAGTGGATGCCAACAGGAGATTGAAGACAAAGCTGGAACTTCATCTGTTATGCAGGTTCTTGACCTTCAGAAGACCAAAGTTTCTGGCCAGGATGTACTTCATTCAAATTCTATTGCAGCTAAGGTTGCAGTGATTTGAATATACTTCAACCAAGAGATGATACTTCGTTTTAGCCTAGCTTGTGATGTGGTGGCTGAAATTTTCAAGAACCCAGATATCTGATATTGTAATATACTTCATTCTTGGCATCTTTGAACTGGTTTTTAGGATTTGTTCTGCAGACGCAGTATATTTTCTTTCATTTTGATGTGAATATATAGTGATGATGATACATTCAGCTTTTTCAGTTTGATTGTGAATAGTGATATGGTAACATTTGGTTAATGGAAATTTTTTGTTTGGGATTTTGAATATGGTAACATGGTATGATAGAAAAGTTACTTGCAATAATAGTTTGAAATGATTTTTTAACACATGGCACAAATGGTGTAATGCTCCCAAATTTAGTATCACACTCATTGAAATCCAAGCGAAGGATTCTAGTTTGCCATGTGTTCATTATACTATATCATAGAACCCCATTATGCACTTAACTCTTATTAATAGTCTTCCACCATATCATGTTGAATCTAATTCTACCATCTTTGAAGGCACATTGTTTTAATGTATATTCACATCTAAACCAGGCATGAGCTAGTAGTTGTTTAATTTTCCAAAACAATCTTATGTAAACTCTCATCATTTTACTCTATCAGAACCACTACAAATTTCTTCATAATTAAAGCTCTTGGCGCTAAGCTTATCAATCCTGTTACTTATGCCTACCCATCTATTGCAACATCTTCATTTAGTGCCCAGTTTTGTAGGCATTCTATAACTGCACAAATTATCTATCATGCATCTTAGGGTATAAATTGTGTTTTTGCCTTCTCTTGGGTGTTTCGCTCATGATTGCCTTAACACAGTTGCTATTTTTGATATGCAGTTTGTCGCATTCTTGAGTTTTCCTTTATCTTGTTTTCATCACTTAAAAAAGTTAAGCAGATCTTTACTTAGGTCCTGTTTGGATTAGTTTCTAGCATATAGGATTAGGAGTTCCAGAATCTCAATTAAAAGAAAACTTTTGAGACATTGAGACGCAGAGTCTAATTTTAACTGGCAAAAGAAGCTCTTATTGAAAAAAAAAATATACAGTCTGTTAGGCATCGTGTTCGGGCCAGACTAACAAATGTGTTGAACAGGAGAATTGATTACAATTGCTAATCTGGTCAGTTTTTTAGAAGAGGAAACATAGGTATAAGAGTGAACATGACAGAGTTATCTCTTCTTTGAGGAGCATTAGCTCAAATGTGTCTGTAATAATTCTGGTCCAATCAATAATACACTATTTTGCTTGTCTGTAACTTGAGTTCCAATCAATAAGACACTGTCATTGCGAGATTCTATTACTTTTTGTTGAGAAGTTTATTTTAACTGACTTATTCCTTTCTTGTGCAGGTTCATCTTTTTCTATTTTAAGTCCTAATTTTATCGAGTTTTACATTTTAGGAGTAGATAACCTCCCTTGGATTCTACTGATGTATTTATCTAACACACCGTCATCGCTGTCCAATTATTTCCCTACAGTTCTCTGCAATTCTCGACAATTCAACAAGAAAGTAATAAATTAGGACAGCCATAGAAATGATCTTCGACCACTCAATTCAACAGATTTTGATGACTTGATTAATAGTGGAGCCGCCTTCGGTAAAAAATTCCAGCAAGATGATCCGGTGCTTGATCTCATTGACCAAAATATTTTGGGCCGAAGTCCTAGCTCAGTTGTTCCTGGTGGATGGTGTTTAGGAGAGCCTGGGAACAACACATATTTAACATGGGGTGATGCCAGTATCTTGAGACTCAAGGCTCTCAACCGCTTGAGAAAGCGATTGTTGAATTGCTGTCGAATGGAACTTTTCGATCTCGACAGTGTATATAGGAATGATCTATCTCCAGATTCATGTCACACATCTCCCCCTTTTTGATGATGACAAACATCAGTATTAATTGACAATTGTTGTTAAATTAACTTATCATGTTTCTCTTAGGTTTATGAGGTTTGCAAGCTCCCCCTAAGATTGATACTCCATAAAGTCTGAACTTTATGTTTTATCCATGATATTTTAATTTAGTATAAGATTAAGATAATCTGAAAATAAAACAAGTTTCATATCTTTCTTCAGAGTGAGAGGTTTGCAAGCTCTCCCCCTAAGTCTCATAAGGCTAAGTTAAAATTGCACTCTTAACTTATCCTTACTTATGAAATTTATTTCAGTTTCAACTAACTTAGTCTCCACCTTGAAATACGTAAAACAACTTAAAAGTAACAACTTTTAACTTAACGGATAAAAGCGAGATAAAAGGCGTGGTTTCAGTTTTGAAACTTATCACTTATCAATTAATGCGTAACTACTCCCCCTTTTGTCATTATCAAAAAGTAAAAAAATTTATATAACCAAGACAGTCAAAGAAGAAGAGTGGTTGTTACAAAGGTGAATTTATTTCAAAGACAGAAAACAACGCGCTTAAAAGGTTATAAAAAGGTGAACGAGTTAACATGCCTTCTTCAAGTAAAAACAAGAGAAAACGAGTAAACCAAGAGAGATTAGGAAGAATGAGAAGGTTTAGTTCACGCATTGCAGAGTTTAGGAGAAAGAAAGAAGACGAACAACGCGAAAAAGATGAGAAGAATAAAGAAGACAACAAGAAACCACACGATGCTGAGATAATAATCATCTCATCAGATTCTGAAGCTGAAGAGAATGAAGATGATGCTGACTATGTTGAGTTCTTGGCTGGCTATGTTCCAGAAGAAGAACAAGAAGAAGAAGAAGAAGAGCAAAACCCAGATCCTATAGAGATTTCATCAGAGGATGCTGAGGAGAAATCTGAGATTTCTTCTGAGTATTATCCATCTGATTAGGATTAGGTTGTCTTTTTCTCTTTCTTTTTACCAATGTACTCAACATGGTTAGATCAATAATAAAGATTTTCGTTTTAAAAGCATCTTGTGTTCTTATGATCTTATTTATCAAAGAAAATTTGCACAAACAAAAAAAATAACAAACCACATAACCAAAATAAGAAATTTTTGCAGACAAAGTAAAGACAACATAAACAAAACAGCTTGAAATAAAAAACCAGACAAATAAAATTGTTCAGAAGATAACAAGAAAAACAAAACACAGCTTAAAACAAGTGCTTAGAGTCCTAGGGTTTCTTAAGGAAAGCTAAGAGTTGATCAAATTTGTCGTTCAAAGATCCCACATTGGAAACTAAACCATCCACCTTGGTTTCCAATGTTTGGTGAGCAGCTCTTTGCCTTTCCAAACCTTCCTGCTGTTCTCTTAGGGCTTCTTGAAAGATCTGCAACTGATTAACCACCACAGGAGCTTGATCTTGAACCAAAGACACTTGTTCTTCAACCAAAGGTGTCTTGCCTTTATCAGAGGGTTCACCTTCCTCTGGATAGTCAATCATCAGCACATCCTCTTGATTCTGAAAAGCAAGCACATCATCCTCTGAAAAGTCCTCGGGTTGCAACTCATTTGCCAACTGGGCAACTCTTGCAGCAGCTTCTTCTAACCTTTCAGACTCAGACCTCTGAGCTTCAAGACTCTGAAACAGCTTGGAGTCTATCCAGATGACTTTGAAAGCGTTCAGACGATATTCAGCAGCAGCAAGAGCTTCCAGCTTAGCACGTTCAGACTCAGCATGATTAAAAGTGGTTAACCTTTTCAATTCAGCCCTAGCCAGACTTTCCCTCATGAAGCTTATCACATCCAAGTCTCTTCTTCCAACCACAGCCTTAATTTCCTCAGCAGCACCATCCAAAGCATTGCAAATCCTTGCCTTAATGCTTGAAACTTCCAAATCCACATCAGAAGGACAAACTAGAAACCTGTCCTTTAGCAAAGATAATCTAACCAAGTCTTTATGCAATTGAGTGGATAGATTATTGAATAGGTTAGATGATGAGGGTGAAGGATTGGGAATGGTAGAGATATTGGTTGATTCATTAGCAGGATTGTCAATAATGACAACTTCTGCCTCTGAAGGCTTGGGGGTACAAGTATGAATACGCTCAGGAGAAGCATATTCAGCACTTGGTTGAGGTTCAGGAATTGTTTCAGGAATTGGATTATCTGTTGGTTCAGGGTTAGATGGTTCAGGATTTTGATGTTGTGGGGATGCAGGTTCAGATGACAGAATTGGAGATGGTTGTTTAGTGGGAGAAGCTTTGTCAGGGTTTGGAGTGTGTGATGTAGGTTCAGATGGTGATATGATAGGTGTTTCTTTTTGTGGTTGAGGTTGAGGTGATTTAGGTTTTGGAGGTGATGAAGGTTTCTGGGTGAAGGTTTGGTTATTCAGAGGATCTGGACTAAGATGTTTTTCTAATTCTGATAGGGGGTTATCAGAGGTTGGAGTTTCAGAGGCTGGTAAAACAGTTCTGAGAGGTTTTGTGTAACCTATTCCAATCTCTTTTGCATTAAAGACATACTTAGTAGACTTACCTTTACCTTTAGGAGTAGGAGCAGGTCTTTTCCTCAACCTTGCAGCCAGAGTCTCTTCATCAGATTCAGTCTCATCTTCTGACTCAGTCTCTTCAGATGAGCTGGATACTTCAACAACAACAGGCTCTTTTGAAGCTTCTTCAGTAGCCTTGGTAGCATATTCTTCATGTTTTCTCTTAGTCCTTTGCTCAGCCATAGATTGTTCAACTTTAACTTTCTTTTGAGCCAAAAGATCTGGCTTAGGTAGATCATCTTGAGCTACAGCCTTTCTCTTTTGCTTCCTAGAAGGGTTATACTGGTTTGCAGGAGCCTTTGGAACCATACTCCTATCAACAATAAAACCTTCTCTTCTGAGCACTTCTAAGTAGTCCTGAATTACATGCTCAGCATCAGCTTCAGAAATAACAGGGTAGCCTTCAATGTACAGACGATCTTCAAGCCTAACAGAGAATTCTTGAGGAGGAGCAACAGGCTTAGATGCAATCAAACGCATTTTGGATAGAAAACTAGCATTCAGAATCTCAGGATAAAACTTCTTCTGAACCAATTCTGGGTGGAACTTCTGCAGGTTCTGAACCACGTGACCTTGATATAGAAGGTCTGACAACAACCTGGGATAAACTATAGTAGTTTTCCTCTGAGTCTTACTTGCAAAAATTGCTTCACAAATCCGTTCAAAAAAGTAATCTCCAAGATTAACTCTCTTCCTTGTCAGAAGGAAATATAACAAATGACGATGCGTCCAGGAGATTGTATTAGTCCCTCCAACTCTTGGACTGATAGAAGCAAGGATTATCTTGAACATCACTCTGCACTCGTCAGTCAATCCTTTGACTTTCCCTTTCAAAGAGAAGTCTGTGCAGATGAGATGCAGAAGATCATCTCTGTATCTTGTATCCTTTTCAAAAACATCTAACTCTATCCCAGAGTTAGGTAGACCAAGAAGAGCATTGAAATGAATTGGTGAGAAAGCCATATTCATCCCACAGATGTTAGACCTAATCTGAACACCTGTAAATTCCAGCAAGCCCATTTCCTTCCTAGTTTTACCCTTCAGACTAGGATCCCTCTCAATAGCAGCAATTTCTTCCTTCTTTGCTTCATGTTTATCAAACACTCTTGCTTTCATCCAAAATTTCTTAAGCAAGTCTGGGTAGATAGGACCGTTAAGCATGTCGAAGTACTTATCCCATCCTTGTGATGTAAAGTACTGCTTAACTTCAAAACCATTGGCAGACAAACTATCAAAGTCCACAATCTTCTCATACAGAAAACAGAGTTCAGATTCAGGAAACTCCATCTCGTTCCCAACAATCTGAAGATTCTTGAACATAAACGGTGGAATCTTTGTTGAAGAAGATGACGAAGGTCCGGCCATTGTTGGAGATTAGGGTAGGGTTTGGAAAACTAACGAGAGAGAAAGAAAGTGTGTTGGAGGTTTAGAGAGAATATGAAAGTGTAGGTTGTGAAAGTGAATAGTGTGCAAGTGTATTGTGTAAGTTTATTTAAATGAGTACAGTTAACATGAAAATAGCAAATTTGGGAAGTTACGCTAATTGACAGAAAGTTGAATACCAAAAATCATCATTAACCACCCACTACCTGACACACGTAGACCACGTGCAGAAATTTACTCGGTAACTGCTATTTTAATGGACAACTGTTCAGCAGTGAATACTAAACGTTTCCCACTTATATAGTTCAGAGCCTCTGAGATATTTAAAATTCTCTATCAGAGTTAGGTACTTCAGAGCTTGTGTTTCAGATGATCTGAATCATAAGTTCTGATATACATAACCTCTTACACTTTAAAAGCCCAAAAAAAAAATTTTCATTCAGAGATTGAAAACATGTTCAGATGTTTCTTTATAAAATCAAATCTTTCAACAGGTAAGGCTTTAGTAAATATGTCAGCCCATTGATTTTCAGTATCAACAAACTTAATATCTATAATGCCTCTCTGAACATAATCTCTGATAAAATGGTGTTTAATTTCAATATGTTTGGCTCTAGAGTGTAGGATAGGATTTTTAGATAAATGAATGGCTGCAGTATTGTCACAATATAAAGGAATATTGTTACTGCTTACCTGATAATCTTCTAACTGATATTTTAACCAGAGTAGTTGTGTACAACACTTAGCTGCTGAAATGTATTCTGCTTCTGCTGTAGACAAAGCTATAGTAGTTTGTCTCTTACTAGCCCAGGAGATAAGGTTTTCACCAACAAATTGACAATTGCCACTTGTGGATTTTCTTTCAATTTTATCTCCAGCATAGTCAGCATCACAGAATCCATTTAGCACATAATCATTGGATTTCTTATAGAGAAGTCCAAGATTAGTTGTTCCTTTCAGATACCTAAAGATTCTCTTTACAGCTGTAAGATGAGATTCTCTAGGATCTGACTGGAATCTTGCACATAAGCATACACTGAATAAAATATCTGGTCTAGAGGCTGTCAGATAGAGTAAGGAACCAATCATACCTCTGTAGACCTTTTGATCTACTTTTCCTTCATCATCTGACTTGCTCAAGTTGGTAGTTGAGTGCATAGGAGTGTTCATTATCTTGCAGTCATCTAGATTGAATTTCTTCAGAAGTTCCTTGGTATATTTTGATTGATGAACATAAGTTCCTTCCTTCTTCTGATTGATTTGAATTCCAAGAAAGAATTTCAATTCTCCCATCATGCTCATTTCAAATTCATCCTGCATTATCTTAGAAAAGTTCTTGCACAAGGAAGCATTAGTTGAACCAAAAATAATATCATCAACATAAATTTGAATGATTAAAATGTCTTCTTTGGTTGTTTTTCTAAAGAGTGTGCAGTCAACCTTTCCTTTTTCAAAACCCTTTTCAAGAAGGAAATTACTGAGTCTATCATACCAAGCTCTTGGAGCTTGTTTCAGACCATACAGTGATTTCTTCAATTTAAAAACATGTTCTGGGTTTGAGACATCTTCAAAACCAGGAGGTTGCTTAACATACACTTCTTCAGAAATAAAACCATTTAAGAAAGCACTTTTAACATCCATCTGATACAAAGTTATTCCATGATTAACAGCATAAGATAGAAGTAACCTGATTGCTTCAAGCCTAGCAACTGGTGCAAAGGTTTCAGTATAGTCAATCCCCTCTTGTTGACTATAACCTTGTGCAACCAATCTAGCCTTGTTTCTTACCACTTCACCTTGTTCATTCAGCTTGTTTCTGAATACCCATTTTGTTCCAATAATGTTCTTGTTTGAAGGTTTGGGCACTAGAGTCCAGACATCATTTCTTTGAAATTGATTCAGCTCTTCTTGCATTGCTACAATCCAAGCATCATCTTTCAGAGCTTCATCAATCTTTGAAGGTTCCATCATTGAGATAAGACCAACTAATGATTCCTCATTTCTCAGTTGAGATCTTGTCTTCCTTGGACTATCCTTGTTGCCTAAGATCAGTTCCTCTGGATGTGATGATTTGTATTTGAAGGTATTTCTTGGGGGCTCATCATCTTCAGACTCATCAACGTCAGGTTCAGCAGTTGCTTCAGTTCTTTGTTGTTCAGAGTCTGTAGGAACTGTTGTATTCAGAGGTTCTTCAGAGAATGGATGTTCTGAGTAGTTTGGAATATCTGAATATTGATCCTCTGATACCTGAAATCTAGACAAACCTTCCACAAGCTCTGACACTTGGTCAGGCTCTTTGTCATCAAATTTGACATGCATAGTTTCTTCCACAATATGTGTTTCAGAAATATACAGTCTGTATGCTTTTGAGCGTTCAGAGTATCCTATAAAAATACCCTTATAACCTCTAGCATCAAATTTCTTTAGATGGACTTTGTTATTTAAGATGTAACACGTACATCCAAACTGATGAAAATAAGAAATATCAGGTTTTCTTCCTTTGAATAATTCATAAGCAGTTTTGTTCAACTTAGATCTGATATAGATTCTATTTTGAACATAACATGCTGTGTTTACAGCTTCTGCCCATAAAAACTTTGCTACATTTGTTTCATGCATCATGGTTCTGGCCATTTCTTGCAGAGTTCTATTCTTCCTTTCTACAACCCCATTTTGTTGAGGAGTTCTAGGAGAAGAGAATTCATGCAAAATGCCATATTTTTCACAAAAGTTTTCAAAAGGTTCATTTTCAAATTCTCCACCATGATCACTTCTAACTTTTAAAATAGTGTAGCCTTTTTCATTTTGAATTTGTTTGCAGAAGATGCTAAACTCATCATAAGCTTCATCTTTTGTTCTTAGGAATTTTACCCAAGTCCACCTACTGTAGTCATCAACAATCACTAATCCATACTTCTTTCCATTGATAGAGGCAGTGTGAACTGGCCCAAAAAGATCAATGTGAAGAAGTTTCAATGGTCTTGAGGTAGAGACAATGTTCTTAGGTTTAAAAGATGATTTTGTAATCTTTCCTTTTTGACATGAACCACAAAGTGTGTTTGAGTGATATTTGATTTTAGGTAAACCTCTGACAAGGTCAAGCTTACTAAGCTTAGAGATTAACCTCCAGTTAGCATGGCCTAACCTCTTATGCCAGATCCATTTTTCTTCACTCAAGGTCAAAAGACACATCACTTTTTGTTCATTCAAATCAGAAAGATTAATTTTATAAACATTGTTCTTTCTCAGACCTTTGAATATCATGGAGTTATCAGATTGTTTAGAAACAGTACATGATTCCTTATTAAAGACAACTACATAACCATTGTCGCAAAATTGACTTATGCTCAATAGGTTATGTTTGAGTCCATCAACTAACCAAACATCATTAATAGATAGGGAAGAATTACCTACTGTACCTGTACCTATTATCTTTCCTTTTTGATTACCTCCAAAGCCAACAGATCCTCCTTCTTTCAGTGTCAGCTTGGAAAATAGTTGTTTGTCACCAGTCATATGCCTTGAACATCCACTATCCAAATACCATGAGTGTTTCATGATACTTCTTTGAGTGGCAGGCTGTATGAGAAACAACTTTAATCATTGCGATAGAACTCTTCATCAAGGTTAATGATAAAGTCATCCCAGTATTCTTCCTCTTCATTTATCAAGTTCTGATTGTTAACTTGAGAACTTGTCAGCCATTGGTCTAGGACATAAGCCCTTCTTCCTTTGCATAAGACTTGTTTCCACACTCTAGGTAGGACATATCCTTTCCTAGTTGGTAAATCTGAATGGTACATAATTTCAGCTTTTGGTACCCATCTTCTGGGTCCACGCTTGTTAGTCCACAAATGCTTATTATGTTGTCTAGTGTTGGAGAAAGATCTTGGTTTGGAATAATAATCTTTTTGAAACCTTTTCTTTTGAAATCTGTTATTTTTCCAGGATTTGGATTGTTTATGATTCCAGGGTTTGTATCTATCACCAATCCCATGTTCTGATTGATTATATCTACTGACTCTAGAATCATAAATAATCTGAGTCCTGTACTCCATCTGAGATTTAGAATTTTTTCTTTTAAGAACTTCTGATCCTTTAGATTGACTAGCTTCAGGTACTGAAGTTCCTTTGGATCCAGAATTTGAAGTTTCAGATGTTGAAGCTTTCAGAACTTCTGAACTAATGTTCTCAGGTTCTGAACAACTTCTATCTTCTAAACTTTTCTTTCCAGATCCTGAGGGACTTGGTTCCTCTGAGCTGTCAGCTTCTAAATCACTCAGATCATCATTGTCATTTTCAACCATACCAGGATTCTTTCCCTCTTCACTTGGTGGAACAACATAATAAACCCAAGATTTTCCAACCTTTTTGGCAAAGGTCTTTAGCTTTGAATATGTTCTACCATATTCATAGCCAAGTCCTTCTCCTCTATGTCTTAAAACATTATAAATTCTATTAGCAGCTTTGCTCTTCCCAAGGTTGAGATGCACAAACTGTTGAAGAGCTATTTCCTGCTCATCAATAGGTTTGTGACAAACAGCACAACCCTTTTCAAAGTCATTTACTCTATTCAGAGTTTCTTGATACAGACCTTGAAAATGTTCTGCTTGTTCAGTCAGAGTGTTAAGCTTTTCTTGTAAAACTTTTTGTTTACTTAACACTCTGAGATGTTTCTCAATGACCTTGTTAAGTGCAGTTATAAGTTGAGATTTAGAGCAGTCAGAAAATACCTCATCAGTTACTTCAGAGTCTGATTCTGATTCTGATTCTGATTCATCGTCTGAGTCTGCATCTGAGTCAGCTGAAGCCATCAGGGCTAGATTTGCCTCTTCTTCTTCCTCAACTTCTTCCTCAGATGATAGCTCTTCAAAAGTAGCCATCAGACTCTTTTTCAATTTGCTCTTGAATTGTTGCTTCTTTGAGCTGTATCTTTTGCTTTTGTCTTTAGCAGACATTTCTGGACAATCAGCAATAAAGTGTCCTGGCTTCTTACAGTTGAAGCAGTTCTTCTGATCATCCTTTTTGCTGACAAAATTTCTGGAGCTGTTACCTCTGAAATTTCTTTTGTTAAATCTGTTCCATTGCTGAAACTTGGTGAATAAAGCAAACTCATCCTCATTCATCTCATCCTCTTGACCATCAGCAGAAGATTCTTCTTCAATATCAAGAAGCTGAGTCTTAAGAGCCTTAGAAGTAGTCCTAGTTGACTGTAAAGCCACTGACTTAGACTTCTTCTTAGTGTCTGAGTCAGCATCCAGAACCATCTCATGGCTTCTGAGATTGCTTATCAGAGCTTCAAGACTCAGAGTCTTGAGATTTTGAGCTTCCTCTATTGCAGTGACCTTGGGTCTCCAAGCAATAGGAAGACTTCTCAGAATCTTCTGAACATGGTCATAGGTGGTATAACTCCTCTTAAGAGCTTTAAGGCCAGATACAAGGATTTGAAACCTTGTAAACATAGTCTAAATGTTTTCATCTTGTTGCATAGTGAATAGTTCATATTGCCTTATCAAAAGACTAGCTTTAGCCTCTTGAACCTTTTCATTACCATCATAGGTAGCACACATAGAATCAAAGATAGATTTAGCAGTAGACTTGTTCTCTATTCTGACATAATCCTCATGTCTAATAGCACCAACAACAATGTCCTTTACTCTATGATGCTTAGTGTAGGTCTTTAAGTTAGCTGGTGTGAGTAACTTTCTATGCTCAATGGACAATCTTCCATGTTCATTTAAGTTTTCAAAAGTTACTCCCAGCTCAACCAAATCCCACAACTCATGATCAATAGCAGTAATATTGCTATACAGTCTTTCCTTCCACCACTCAAATAATGATGCATCACCATTGAATATAGGGGCTTTTCTGTTGCCACTATGTTCATGTGATTCATTACTCAAGTAGTCAAAACCAAAGGCATTTCTAGGACCACCACCAGCTCCACTGGCCTCACCGGCTTCACCGGTTGTTCTAGTACTACTATCGTCTCCTCCAGACATAGTGTTCTCACAAGATCTTTACTGTCTCACTGTTAAGTGAAAGTAACAGACCAGAGCTCTGATACCAATTGAAGGTGTGAAAACACAAGAAGGGGGGGTTGAATTGTGTTTTAGTCAAGTTTAAAACTTTTTCAAGTTCTTAACTTAACTACAACGGCAGCGGATAAATAACACAATAAACACGATAAGAGAGAGAGAGAGATCACACAAGCAATTTATACTGGTTCCTCTCACAAAACGAGAGTAGTCCAGTCCCTTTGCACTTCCAAGGGAGTTCACTATAATCACACAAGATTACACCTGCTCAAGCACACAAGCAAGAGACTTCTCAACAATGCTTAAGCACACAAGCTTAAGACTTCACACTTAAGCACACAAGCTTAAGTTTCCTCAAGTAATAGTAAAGTATATGAAAATATACAATTGCTCTTAGATGAACCTAAAGAGAACAAATACAAAATAGTACAGAGTATTTGACTAAAGTGCAAAAGCACTTAACAGCGGTTCAGAGCTTGTATATCACAAAGTTCAGAGTTTGTTTAGCGCACGTTCAATCCTTAATGATGTATATTTGTTGTAGCTGATTCTTCTAGTATATATACCACTAGAAAAGAGTCGTTGTAAAAAGAACCGTTGGAGTTGATAATCTTTTGTCTTCAAGCAGTCTGTCTTGATGCAGTTTGGTTGTATCCAAAACTAAGAAAGAGTTTCAGGTACTTTGACTACAGCAGAGAAGACTTTCCTTATTCAGCTAACAGGTCTGAAGACCCACGTTCTCAAAAGAGGACAGACAAAACAAGAGTAGCTGAACTGATCAGGCTTGAAAGGTCCTTTTCTTCATTGGTAGAAGAGTTGACTTGCAAAGGGAATCTTCACAGATATCCAAAAGATCTTCAGAGGTTGATGAAGCTTTAGTCACTCAAGAAGTTCTGAAGACTTCATCATCTGAAGGTTGTATCTTCTGAAATCCAACATCTTCTGAGCGCTTGTGAACTTCTGAATTCACATCCTCTGAGCTTCACTCAGAGCTTATATGATGCTTATATCTGCGCACTTAAAATAAATTTTTAGTCCTTCCAATTGTTAATTAATACTTTGTTATCATCAAAACCTTTATAGATTTAGGGGCAAACATTTTTAAATCAATTTTGTTCCAACAAATGTAACAAAAATAGAAAAGAAAACTCAAAAGGATTGGCAAGAACTATAGGAATCAACTGCTTTGTGTTTAATCTATATTTAGCGGGAATCTATCAAGTTAGGTATGAGTAATAATTGTTTGTGTTACCCCAATTAAAATTTTGTTCTTATTTTCTTTTATTTATTATAATTTAATGTGGAAATTTGGTTGATGTGTATCTTTTTTTATAGTTTGGCTGATGTGTTATTCTTTCTTAATCAACATGCAAGTAAAGAGTTTATTGATCATTCCAAACTTGATAAAAAGTGTGCATAAATTATTATGCCTCTAAAAAATTATAATACCATACTTATACTTGAATATAAATTTTATATTGGCAAGTTAATATTCCAATGCATAAAAAAAAAGTTTTCTACTAACAAAAACAATAAAACAATGAAAGCAACTTAAAAGGGTTGTAAAATTAACACCTTAGGTTGTAAAATTAACTACATCAAAACAACAACAAATAGCTGATGTTGTAAAATAAATCTCCTAAAATCTAAACCAAAAAATAAAGAAAGTCATGTCTCATCTTTTGAAATTCTTCAAACATCAAACGTAACTTTTTTGATCTTGATAAGATTCCACTGAGCGAGGCTTTCAACTGGTTTCAATACGGGATTATTGTATCTCCTGTCTCTAGCATTAGACTTCTTCACATTCTTTCCAACTAACATAGCAACATTTGTTTTGTCCTTCTTAGCAAGTTTCCACTGTTCAGAGTTTTCAATCGGCTTTAACATTGGATGAACGTAACAACGATATCTAGCATTGAGATTGACTTCATTTGTCTTCTCGTTACCAAAATCAGTCTTCTTTTGGAGGAACTTGCATTGATCATCACTTTTTGTACAAGAGGTACAAAAAGGGCCATTGAGACAAGCCTTGGTGGTACAATAAAGAGAAAAAGGAGAAAGGTATGTGTTGTTGGATTGAGCCATTGAATACTATGAAGATGAATATGAGAGAGATTGTGTTTTTGGCAAATAAGTTTGTAAATATTGTATAAAGCTTAATAATGAAAACAATAAGTGTTATTTGTTAAACCTCATAGTACTACTTTACTTATATAGGCTATTGATTTAGATTTTATGTTTTTATTTCTAGAATAAAATCTTTTTTTTTTTAAACAAATCTTCCTAAGTTGGTTAACTAAAAAGATTTTGCATGGTTAAAATATATATATTTCTTTTAACTAAACAAATCTTCTAAACAAATCTTTTCCTTATCTTGAAATTTTAGTTTCTTAACTTGGGGGTTTGGTAAATAGATTGACTAACTAGATAAATCTTTTTTTTTTTTAAGACAATAAATCTTTTTGCAGTAGCGGCTAAAATATTTTCTTAAGTTTGTCTACTAAATCTTTCTACGTTTGTAACCAAATTTTTTATATGATCGAATACTGACCACTGCTTGATAGGCTCTAATGTCTTATCATTTGGATTAATTTTAAAAAAATTATCAAAGTGCCACATGCTTATAAAAAAAAACGCCACACATTGAAAATAATTGACACAAATGCCACACTTTTAATTGGGACCCACTGCCCAAATTCAATACATTACCGTCATTTGAGATGACGTTTTTGAGCTTGTAGCAAAATTTTGTTTCCTTCAGCCATTGGAAATAGCATTTTCAATATTTTTTTATTTTAAAAATAGATAAATAGTTTAAAACAAACTAAATAAAAATTAAAAATACATTTAAATAATATAATATACTCTGAAACATGGACACTTTTAAAATAGTGAAGTATACTAAGTATTTTTATTTTTAAACTAGTTAGAAATTTTACTATTAAGGTGAATAAGTTATGTGTCCAGTATTTGAACCACGTCCCCTGTACATTTTAAATATCTTATATCACCAAGGAATTTAAACTTAGTCAAAAAAATATAGTTGTGGTTCGGCGTGTTTTAAAAAATGATGGACATTTATCAACTTGAGCGTATTGTAATGTCCGACATCGGAATTATCGACATTTACTGTCTATCATGCTTCTTCAGCCTTTTCTTACAGCTATTGATGGCATTAACATGCTCATCAACGATCTTGGTCCAACACCGGAATTATATATATTCCTCTCATGCAATGGAGTCAGATACATTATTCTATTCACTTAAAATCTTTGCTGCACACTTACTAATTTGAACGTCAGAGCACTTCGAGATACAAAACCCCTCCCATTCACCGGAATGGAAAAGGAGCACCACATACAGATACAAACCCCGCCTATTCACTTAAACTATTTATTAATTTTTAAAATTTTAATAAAAATCTTAAAAATGCCATTTCAAATGGCTGATATGTGAAGGAAACAAAATTTAGCTGTAAGCTCAAAAATGTATCTCAATGGCGGTAACGTATTGAATTTGGGCATATTTTTAAAATTTTGAATTCTTTTTGGAAATTATATTTAGTATATTATAGAAACTCTTAAAAAGTTTAATTATTTTACAAGGATGAATTAAATATGAATTTTTAAGTTTTTGTAGTTAAAAAAAAACCAAATTTAATAATCTTTTATTAAAAAAATACTAATTTTTGAATATCTTTTAGGTACAAGGTAAATAAATAACAAAAGAATAATTTTAATTAAACATGAATTATAAATCACCAAATTAGTTCCTGATCAATATTTCAAAAAGGTTTATGACTCAGTCAAATTTTATATATATTAGTCCTTTAAAATAACAAGTTAGAGATTAAATTGATAATAACTAAATAAATTTAGAGACCAAATTGGTCGAACATATATCATAGCCCCTCCAATTGGCCAATCAAAATTGGCGACGACTATCCAAGCTCCTTTGATTGTGACCACTGTCCAAAAACCTGACTTTTGACCATGTTCACATTTTAGATTGTGAACAATATTCAAATTGGACGACATGAACCTTTGTTTTTCTTCTAAGTTTTGCGTTTTTACAATGCTCGAGCGCTAGAATGTGAGGAAGTCATTTTTGAAAATCTAAGGTAGAGCAAAAAAGAAAAGTAAGGGGGTGAGAAAAGTAATTCTCCATAACAAAAATCCCTTTTCTTTTTTGGGCTTTGGCCCGTTTGTCTTTACCGTCGGAAAATAAAAAAAAAAACTGCCAATTGTCATGTCCGGTGTTGAATCTCCGGCCGTTTATTGTCACCGTCGTCGCCATTCGCCACCCGTGTTCTACTCCCCGGGTTCGTTGATTTTCCTTCAACTCTCACTTCGAATTTTGAAATTTTTTCTTCAACTAGTATTGTAGAATCATTCTCCACCGCAAAATACTAGCTAGGGTTTCAACCTTGTAATGATTATGCTTTTTTTTTTTTTTTTGTGTTCTGAAATATAATCGTTACTTTAGGTTTCTCTTTTGCCTAGCGTAAGAATCTGAGGATAATAGAATGGGTAGTAGTAAGAGTAGGAAAGAAAGAAGAAGAAGAAAATCGGATGATTCTGCATCCGAGTCAACTTCTTCACAATCTGATGATTTGGATAGAAGCCGGAGAAGTGGTCACCGGAGTGACCGGAGGTCACGAAGGCGGAGGAGCCGGCATGAATCGGATTCTGAAAGTTTTTCGGATGACAGTGGTAGTGATAGGGATGGAAGGAAGAGAAAATCTTCCAGGAAAATTACTGAAGAGGAAATAGCACAGTACTTGGCTAAAAAGGCACAGAGAAAGGTTTGAATTTTCTTAATTATTTATATTTTATTATGTTTTTTATTACTTGATTTGGTTTGAAGAGTGTGTTTGATGTTGCATTCTTTTTGGTTTTATGTCCAGGCATTGAAAGTTGCTAAGAAATTGAAGACTCATACTGTGTCGGGATATTCCAATGATTCAAATCCATTTGGTGATTCCAATCTTAATGAGAAGTAAGTTCCTATCTTCACCCTTATTTTTTTTTTTCTTCCAGAGTTTATATTGTATTTAATTTTTCATATAGTAAAAACTTTAAACTTGTTTCATGTTGGTTAGTATATAAAAGTGATAAATTTTCTAGATATGTATTTGTAACTCATATGCAGTATACATACAGTATGTAGTTTGAAGAAACTTTATATTTGTAGAGAGTGTCGCAGTAGGCACTAGGTAATTATGGAGTTATAATGTCAGTGTATGGCATGTGTAAGTATAATTATTGTTTGAGTTGAGATTCCTCCTTATTGTTGGTCGCTCGACAATTTTATTTTGGAAGACGATTGAACAAGAAAACAATTGAATAACCTTGGAGTGAATATTTATCACATTGAAGTTTTTGGTGACTGGTCGCTACTTGCTACTATTTGTTAAGTTATGGTAGAAAGCTTTTAGCTTTTTGTTTGCTTGTCGGGGTTAATGTTTAGCAGCAGTTGTTGTCAGATGACTTTGATATATCCACTCTTCATTTTTTTTCTGTTTTATTTGGTTCCAATAAGGTTGCAAATTTATTGACATTGCTATGTTCTAGAAGCGGTGACTAGCTTATCTATCTAGAAATTAATGTATTAGTAGTTGAGTGATATTTAGGTGCATTATCATCTTATTTACAAACATGCTATTTGTAGGTTTGTTTGGCGGAAGAAGATTGAGCGTGATGTTGTTGTTCAAGGTGTGCCTATTGATGAATTTTCGGTTAAAGCTGAGAAAAAGAGACAGAGAGAACGGATGGTATGCAATTTTCTCCAAAAAATGTTTTAGTATGTTAGGGAAATATGCATATAGAATGTAGACTACCTTACAATTTGAAATGATTTCAACTTGTATTATACAGGATCTTGTTATTATTACTATATATAATATATATGCAGTTGCCAACTTGCCACCAGTAATTAGTTATTTTGTTGTTGTGACTGATATTTTTTTGAATCAACATTGTGACTGATATTTCACTTGCTTCACATATCAATATGCTTCATACACCCTGAGTTATTGATTTGAGTTATGATGATGTGGTCAAACAAAACAATCAAACATCCCATATACCATTTATCATTCACTAATTTCTTGTTAAAATTATAATGCAGGCGGAAATAGAAAAGGTGAAAAAAAGAAGAGAAGAAAGGGCACTTGAGAAAGCACGACACGAGGAAGAAATGGTAAGTCCATTCGATTAACTTGTTATTAATTCTCATTTTGATGTTAGAAGAAGATTCTGTTCTGGGTACCACCTGTATGTCTTGGGCTCTAGGCTATATTCTATTGTGACTTGCCAATTATTCCCAAACCTTGTTAGTGCATAAATATGTTACATATACTTTTTTCTTTTTTTTTAATGTATGCACATTATCTTATGCAGGCATTGTTAGCTAGAGAACGTGCTCGAGCTGAGTTCCAGGACTGGGAAAAAAGAGAAGAGGAGGTATGGTTAATGGTTGCTTGAATTGCTTTCTTATAAAATAAAATAGTACTGGCAATCTGACTACTAAAACAATTTCATATGCAGTTTCATTTTGATCAAAGCAAATTTAGGTCTGAGATTAGATTGCGTGAAGGACGTGCCAAGCCAATTGATGTCCTGACCAAGCATCTTGATGGCTCTGATGATTTGGATATAGAAATAAATGAACCATACACAGTCTTCAAGGTTAATATTTGGCTTTACGATAGCAATATGTTTCTTTTCCTTTAACTGTTGTAAATTATAATTATAATGTAAGACAGTTCTCAAAAACTTATCAAACCCTTTCCTTTGTGTGACTAAAGACAATTTAGCATTAAATGTCAATATTCGACAAATTGCATAATGATTTGACGTTTATGGTGCAGGGTTTGACAGTGAATGAAATGGAAGAGCTCCGTGATGATATCAAAATGCATTTGGACCTTGACAGGGCCACGCCAACCCATGTAGAATATTGGGAGGTATCTTCCTTTTTCCATTGCCTGTTTAGTTATGTCATAGTTCTGCAAATAATATTTTGACAGGGAAACGCCAACCCATGTAGAATATTTGAGCTACAACCTCTGAACTAACAACTGTTCCTGGTTGTTTTTCAGTCCGGGTTTTTAAATACTCTCATAGTAAAATTATGAAAATTATCTAATGATGAAGAGGAAATATCATCCATTTGTTTTTGTTCTTATATATACTTGCATATTCATGGAATTTGGGCTTTAGGCATAACTCGACCCTTCAGCACCAACTTCTAAGGCGAGAACCGGTCAAGCCTTACATGCTCTAATCTATAGTCGATCTCTCAGGTGTGAACATCTAATACCTGGAGTAATGCGGGTGGAATACATGGATCCCAACACATCCATTACTAGACATCTATAGCGTGGACATATGCAGCTAATATAACAAAGATCTTAGTCCAATAACAAATCTAGGATCTAGGGTGGACTCTAATACCATCTTAGAATTTGAGCTTCAAGCCTAACTCAACCTCATAAAACCGGCTTGTAAGGTGAGTGTTGCCCAAGCCTTATAAGGCACTAATCTCTAGTTGATGTGGAGCTCTCAAATCTCGACACCCCTCTCAAGCTTAGGACTAGACATCTGAAGCGTGGACTAATGTGGGTGGAATAATAGGGATCTCAACATATACAATCATGCCAAATAATTGATGGTTTTGAATTTAAACTCTTTGGGAATAGCTTTGGAATAATATCTTTTAATCATTTAGTTTTAATTTCTAAAAGTGTATGAGCACAATCATTTAATTTTAATTTCTAAAAGTGTATGAGCACAATATCTTCTATGCAGTTCTTAGTGCCACCGAAATTGAAAACAACTATTTGCAATGATATGATCTCATATCAAGTATAGACTTTAAAATTGGTTTACGTATGAAAAAATTATTCCATTTCTTTTAATCTGATGCGGTGGAGTGAAGACTAACTTAGTGATAATATTGGGGGAATCAAAACGATTTGTTCATGATTTTCATTGATTTGGGAAAGGCAAATGATGATTTTCTTAAAAAGGTATTGTGGAAGGCCCTAAGAATATAATAGTTTGGATTGCTTATGATAGAGTAGTCTAAGATATGTGAGGGGGTCACAGTTAATGTGAGGAAACCATATGGCGGATACAAAATATTTTGCCGTAGCTAATGATTCACATGAAGGTCTTTGTTGACCGTTTATCTTGGTTTTAGGTTTGCTTTGACTGCTTATCATTTTTATCTTGGTTTTACATATCCTAGAGACAGGGCCATTGTACATGTTTTTTGCTTATGATTTAGTCATATTTAAAAAGTCAAATAAATAAGAAAATGCAAAGATAGAGACATGAAGACAGGCCATGGAAACATATGGTTTTTACTTGAGTAGAAGTAAAACATAGTATATGGAATACACTTAGTAGAAGGCACTTAAATCCTAGATTAGAGACGATATTGGAGAACATATGATACCACAAATATCATGACTTGGGCACCTTTGGTTCATCACACAAAATGACGGGGAGACAGAGAGAGATGTAAACTGTAGGATCCAACTAGGAGGGTGAATTAAATGGAGGATTGGTTTGGGTGTGATTTGTGATAGATAAATGTTACTCAAGCTTATTTTTATTTATTTTTCTAAAGCATTAGACCAGCAATGCTATATAGGGTTGAATGTTGGGTGATAAATAGCAAATAAGTAAGGTCAATGCTATAGAGGTGAGAATATTATAGGGTGTGGATGATCATTTATGTATGTTTTTTCTTACATACAACTATGTATATGTCTTGGTATGTTTATAGAAGCATCATTATGCAACTATTTATGTCTTATAGGCACTGAGGCCCAAAAGAATTAGTTGTCTTCTTAATATTCTCCTCTTCTGTTTCAGCTAACTTATATGGTCATTGTGGCTGGCTTCCTTAACATGTAATGCTATGCATCTTGGCACTTAATTAGTCCTTTCATAACTCATGTTTGAAGTTGAACATTTCTTGGTCAATATCTTTATCTAGGCACTCCTATTGGTGAGTGATTGGGAGCTAGCTGAAGCTCGAAAAAAAGATGCACTTGATCGAGCTAGGGTGCGTGGAGAAGAACCTCCAGCTGAGGTGCTTGCAGAACAGAGAGGTCTGCATTACAGTGTTGAACCAGAAGTGAAGAAGCTTTTGGAGGGGAAGACACGTGCAGAATTGGAAGCTATGCAGGCGCATATTGAGTCAGAAATGCGTACTGGTGCAGCAAAGCTTGTTGAGTACTGGGAGACTGTTTTAAAGCACCTCCGCATATATAAGGCCAAGGTAATCCCCCTAGCATTTTATTTTTGTATTTTATATACATGCCTTAAATTAATGGATTATGCCATAAATTAATGGATTATTTCACTCTTCATTATTAATTTGCTGCAATACAGGCTTGTTTAAAGGAAATTCATGCTAAAATGTTACGCAAGCATTTGCATCGCCTTGAAAAACCATCAGAGGGTGAAGATAAATTGGAAGATGATCATGTTATGAAATCTGATGAAGATATTGAGGATCATGTTGAATGTATAACTTTCTTGTCACTGTTTAAAATACGGGGACTCTTTTATACACTTCCTCAGTTCCTCTATTCAAAATTTCATATTGATATTTCCCTGATGTTTTTTATGCAGTCCAATCCGCAAACAGGTCGCTTTCTCCAGAACCCATTAAAGGAGAGGATCAAGAATTTGAAGAGGAGGCTGGGTCCTTTTCACCAGAACTGTTTCATGGTGATGAAAATGAGGAAGCTATTGACCCTGAAGAGGACAGAGCTCTACTGGTAAATTTTACTTAACACTTAATCTAATGGTCTTGTGTCTCTGAGTTTGTGTTTCTGTTAAGTGTTAAGTATATAGGCTAACTCACAAACTTGTCCAATGATGGTGCATTTATAGGAACAAAAACGTATGGCTGTAAAGGAAGAACAGCAGAAACGAATTCAGGAAGCAATGGCTTCAAAGCCTGCTCCTTCAGAAGATAATTTTGAGATGAAAGCCATGAAAGCTATGGGAGCTATGGAAGAAGGAGATGTAATGTTCGGCTCTGGTGCTGAAGTGAATCTGGATTCACAGGTATTTTGTCTTTTGGTCATTTATATGATTTCCACTCTGTAAAAAGGCAGCGAATGCTTGTCACTTTCCATGATATTTAAAAAATTTCTAATATGTTGTGTCAAAAATTCTAATATGTTAATTACTATTAGATTGAAAATATTTAGTTAGTTGGAATACAAAGTTCTGAAATCCTAGAATGCCATTATAATGGAGATGGGTGGTTAACAACTTACAGTAGGATAGTTTTGTGCATCACATTAAATATTATCTTATCATATCCTTTGGGCTTTAGTAAGTTGGCACTGGGTAAATATACTTCTGATGATATGTTTTGTTATTTTAAAGTTTCTTATGTAAGTGATAAATGTTGGTGCAGGTCTATTGGTGGCATGACAAATACAGGCCCAGGAAACCAAAGTATTTCAACCGTGTTCATACAGGATATGAGTGGAACAAATATAATCAGACTCACTATGATCATGACAACCCACCTCCAAAGGTCGTACAAGGGTATAAATTTAATATTTTCTACCCGGACCTCGTAGACAAGATAAAAGCTCCAACTTACACTATTGAGAAGGATGGAAGCAATGGTGAGACTTGCATCATAAGATTCCATGCAGGGCCACCATATGAAGACATTGTAAGTCTACTGTTCTTGATAGTCTGAAGGGTCTTTTTTTTTTCCGACCAAGTTACTTATTTCATGTGTCTTGACAGGCTTTCCGCATTGTAAACAAAGAATGGGAATATTCTCACAAGAAAGGTTTTAAGTGCACGTTTGAACGTGGAATTCTACACGTATACTTCAATTTCAAACGCCACCGCTACCGTAGATAATTTCAGGCACTGGCTCGCTTTCTGGTTAACTTTTCATGCAAACTTGAGGAAGCTACGTTTCTACCACTTTGGAGTAAAATGTATGTGAAGGTGTTGTCAGTAGGGTTTCTTTTAGATATTCGGAAGACTTAAGTTACTTCTAGCCAAATTTGACTGATATTGATAGTACATGTAACATGAAATTCAAAGTTGAAAGAATCAGTAGTGATGAACAGCCGCTGTCCTGAACATGGGTACAACAAATGTGAATCACGGTCCGTGCTTGGAAACAATTGATGTGTGGTGCAAGAACACAAAAAATGAAAAACAACTAATGTTTATATATTTGTGGTCTCGTCTCACGAGTTTTTGGATTCCTGGCAAGATCCTGTATTGAACTATTGAATTGAATACAAATAATCAACTTGTTCAGCAATGTTTCAATCTTATCATTGTTTTTTTATGCCGGTCCAGAAACAGGTAAAATTGTACGTTCATTCACATCAAGGACAAACTAAGTCCTGTCTGGTAGAGGTCGTCCTACTAGGGCAGAGATTATCTTCTCATAGTTTGCTAACATAGCATTCTGAATATTAAACCAGTGCATTAGCCTTCAACAATCTTTACGGCAGTCCTGCAGAACCCAAAATTGTTGAAATTAACTACAAGAGTGCTTTAACATAGGAATAAATCTTTTTTGAAACTATCACTTACCCGAATGGACTTTGTTTGATAGCAAGCAGTTCAACATCCATCTGCAGGCCGAATGTTGCAAAGGTGAAAACGGTATATTGCATAAAATCCACTTTAATGTAATATGTGATGTAACAATATAAAACTGCAGAAATAGACAGAGCCCTAATGATAAATGCAGAGAAACTACAAAAGATTCAAGATTGGTCTTTTTCTCTTATTAGGGTTTTTCTTTCTTACAGTCACAGATATCTATATTTGGAAGGGGTAGCTTAAAGTGGTAGAATAGAATTAGCTGGTGTGAATCTTGCATTCAGCTTGGTGTCCAAAGGAGACAGATTCACCTTACTAAAGAAATAGAAAAGAAAATTAAGCCTAAGGAATTTGATCATTTGAAATGGTGGTGGTGTTAATGGAACTCATAAATTGAATAATACAACATAGACTAATATTCAATTTATGCAGAGGCAAAAGCATATAGTATGAGTCTTGTGGCTGTAGTATATATCAAATTACAGGAATACATCAGTGTAAATCACCTCTATTGTTGCATTTGGAGGGATTTCTTGGACTCCCTTGCTTCCATAGGCAAGTTCAGGAGGAACAAGTAACAGTCGCTGCAGAAAACCAACTAAATTACTGTTTATTGGCGCGGCGCAAATGCTGATAGTGTGCTAAAATAATATTGTTTAAAGATAATATGCTTGAATAATTATACAGTAATTAACTAGACAAAGATGAAATAAAACAAAACAAAATCTTGAGCAAGATAAATTCCAATTCAATGTAGTTTTTCATTAGTATATCTTGAGTGAAGCTTTCATTTACTGATATTCATGATTTCAATGAAATTTGTAACAGAAAACAGATATTTGCATGCTGCTAGAATAACTTCTCACCTGGCCTCCAACTCGCATGCCCTCGACTCCTAAATCCAAACCTTTTAGGACATTCCCTCTCTTAGATTCGCCTACATCAAATCCATACGGCTGCAATAATTTAAGGATGTTCTCATTAATCAGTCAAGAAGAAAAATCTTGCAATAAAATTATGTCTTAGATTTATAGTTGATCATCAAGAAAATGATTTTATTCATGTGTTATCATTATGTAATAGGAAGAACCTGTTAACTTATACAACAGTCAATTAAAGGATAAGTAGATTGTGGTCGAGTTACGCAGATCATACCGTTCCTCCTCCAACGCCCATTCCTTGTCTACTAGTCATAAAGGTGATGCCCCTCCATTTAGCAACATAGTGAATCTACAATATGAAAATCTGATTATTTAAAACTTTTGATATAAAACTTAATCACTAATAAACTGCATTTACAAATGAAAATCTTGAGTTATATGAGTCAGGTCTGTGTATAAACATGCAAACGCACTAATGAGTGAAACTTATTTAACTGAGTCACAACCGTACTGCGACACGCGATCCTTTCACAGCTTCAGCTCCATCCCCAACCTTCAAATCATAGTACCTGAACATATCAGAATTTTATCACATACTGCCCCCTAACCAATTGTATATAACTTAAAAAATGAAATCAGCATGTAAAAGTGGCGAAAGTTTCAAGATTACACCACCAAGGAAAAAACCTAATTAAAGACTAGTTTACCAATGAAACAAAAAATTCCTGTATGAGCTATTACTCATTAGTAATTTGAGTCAGCTAACAAAGTTGAATAGAAAAATACACAATCAAAACAGTTTCAGAGGTAATCAACATATACTTACTTCAGACCATTAGGCAAGGTTTTGTAATCACTTTCAGGAATTTTGGCTCCTCTTAACTGCAGAAAAACACTATTCCAATTAGTACTCATATTTTCATAACAGAGATGTTATTTGAACATCACCTTGGGATACCAAAATTCGACAAAGTTTTAAGCATTTAACGTAGTTCAAATATATGTAGGGATGGCGATGGGTAGGGTATGGGTATGGTACTATAGTACCCATCCCCATACCCACAGATTGAAAAAATACCCGTACCCATCCCCATACCCGCGTGGGTAACAACTTTTGCCCCCGTCCCCATACCCTATAGGTATCTAAGTACCCATACCCGTACCCGTTACCCGCATTTTTACTAAAAATAAATTGATCAATTATAAAATATCATATAATTTTAATAGAATTAAAAAAATTTCAAAGATTTTAATATTGACTAATAAAAATTATAAACAAAATTATTACTAACCTTATGTTAAAGTTCATATTTATGTTAAATATTCACATTATTTTTATATTATGTTATAAATAAACATTTTTATTAAAAATATGTAATAGTTTAGTAGAGTGGTATTGTTTTAAATTGATTTATATATATATATATTATAATATAATAATATAAATAAAATAAATAAATATATATTATGCGGGTATGGGGCGGGGTGGGTACTAAGGTACCCGTACCCGTACCCATACCCGTTCATTTTTGCGGGTAATTACCCATACTCGTGCCCGTACCCAAAATGCGGGTTTTTACCCTACCCGTTGTGGGTAATTTTTGCGGGTACCCTCTGGGTATGGGTCAAATTGTCATCCCTAAATATATGGTAGTTCAATGATTAGTTGAAAATTGAATAATACATTAACCATCGACTGAATTTTATTAACCACGACGATCTTAGATGTTTCAACTACATGTAGATTTGAACACCTGAAAATCGTGGTTAATAAAGTTCGGTAGATGACTAATAACTTATGACACCTAATATATCTATCAACCAAATCTAACATTTCATAACCACAAATTTGAACTTCTGTTTAAAAGTTTTTCAAATTTTGGTATCACAAATCGATATTCAAATAACATTTCTATTTTCAGAATCATCGTTCATTTTTTCTTTATGATGAGGACACATACAGCTCTTCTACTAGTGCTAACAGCTTCAGCCACATCACATGCATAAACTCCAGCAACTGATCACATAAATAAATAAAATTAAATTAAGTTACGAATCTTGTAATTCTAGCATTAAATGTCACACACGCGCGCACACATACACACGCATATTTATCATCAACTATATTAACTAACTAACTAACTAACATGTGGTAAGGAGACAAGTCAGTAATGTTCTCCTTCCTTCAATCTGTAAAGACACATTGATTGGTTCTACAGAAGTATTATTGGAAGAAGACTGTGAACAGCTGCATTGTAATAACTTATTTGAAGTTTTGTTGTAAATTCTTTTTTGTGTTCCTGTGGAGTTAAACAATTCAATTGTCTTAGATTCTGTTTAGATAAGAAAAAGAGTAATTAAGAAAATTGTAGAGTTGAGAGAAGTTACTTGTCAAGAAATTGGTGGTGAGAGGGCAATGAAGGAGCAAAGGATGGAGCTGATGGCTGAGAAGAGAAAGTTCCATGATCTTGGTTTGTTCAATTTGTTAATGTATAGTTTATATTTATTATTATTAGCTTTTTATATTTTTCTTTTCTTTTTAGTATGGTTTAAGAGGGGAAAGAGAGAAAGAAAAATATAGAGAGAGGATAAGGTTGATTCTATCCACAATTTTCAGAAATCATTTAGGACTTGACTTACACCAGGACTTCAAAAATTAGATTGGATTATTGACATTTATTATATATGTCATCAACAAAACCATCAACATATACCTATCAATACAATCTTAATTAATAGGTTCCTCTACTTCTATAATACAAGTACTAATATAAACTAATAAAAATCAAGTTGTAGTTTCGAATCCTGCGATCGGAAGAGAGTTGGAACCACTTAATGTCAGAACCGACTCCTGAATCAGATTAAACTGACGGTAAAAAAATAAATAAAAAATCAAGTTCTAGTTTGCTATTCTGAATATCTTCACCGGAATTCAAAGTCAAAATTTTGTAGTTGTATTCAAGGTTGTCGGGATGGAGTTTTTACCTGCACTCGTTTTGTCTAGGTAAATTTGACACGTAAATTCGACTCGTAAAATTGTATGAGTTTATCAAAAATTAAAATAATATTAAAATTATTATGTACATAGCATATATACTAATATAATACTATAAAACTGCAAATATTTCAAAATATAAACTTAATTATAAAGACAAAATATACCAAATCACAATATAAATAGCATGATGTCTATAAACTTATATCAAAATATATAATTATCGTACCAAATTATATAAACGTCCAAATAACAATCTAAGATAAGAAGGTTCATAAGTTTCCAAAATCATTAAAAGTTAAATTATCCAAAAAAAAAAATAGAGTTATTCAAATAAGAAAATTTTGGATTTTTTTTCTTGTTGTTGTTGGTCTTTTTGGTGATATTGTTCTTCTTGATGGTGTTGTTGATGATGCTTGTTGTTTTTCATAATGTTTTTGTGAAAATTGATTTTTTTATTTACGAAAATTATATTTTTATGAAATAATTCCAAGTGATATTAAAAATTAATCCAAAAAAAATAAAATTTCAACTAAGCTTGCCACGTCATAAAAAATGAATATTCTAAATCTAAGTGGCACTGAAAAATGAATATTCTAAATCTAAATGACACTGAGAGGGTAAATGATGGAATCTTCATATTACAATGGGGAAATCGAATTTTTTTTTTTACGGGAAAAACGAAAGTCGTCCATAACACGGGCGCAAAAGATCTATTAACCCATAAAAATATGACTCTTGAAGTCATGCAAATCAATTACCAAGAATACCACCAATCAATTACATTCATTATACCACCAATTAGTTACAAAGTTTAAATTAAAAAATTAAAATTTTAATATTGATAAATCATACACAATTCTCTCATTCTCATGTATTAAATTTAACTTTTGGAGTCATGCATATCAATCACCAAATAACAATCTAAGATAAGAAGGTTCATAAGTTTCCAAAATCGTTAAAAAGTTAAAGTATAAAAAAATTAGAGTTATTAAAATACAAAACTTCAAATAACCAAATTTTGGATATTATTTCTTCTTGTTGTTGGTCTTTTTGGTGATGTTGTTCTTCTTGATGGTGTTGTTGATGATTTATGTTGTTTTTCATAATGTGTTTATGAAAATTGATTTTTTTAATTTACGAATTTTTTTTTTTTTTTTTTGCTTTCACTACCAGTTAAATTTGGTTCGGGGATTAGTTCTGTCATCAAGTAGTTCCAGCCCCCTCTCGATCGTAGTTGCGAGGGATCGAACCGCGAAAATTATATTTGTATAAAATAATTCCAAGTGATATTAAAAATTAATCCAAAAAAAATTAAAATTTCAACTAAGCTTGCCACGTCATAAAAAATATATATTCTAAATCTAAGTGGCACTGAAAAATGAATATTATAAATCTAAGTGACACTGAGAGGGTAAATGATGGAATCTTCATATTACAATGAGGAAATCGAATTTTATTTTTTTTACGGGTGAAACAAAAGTCGCCCATATTATAGGGGGCAAAAGATCTATTAACTCTTTTGTCAAAAAAAAAAATATTAACCCCAAAAAATATGACTCTTGAAGTTATACAAATCAATTACCTAGAATATCATCAATCAATTACATTCATGATACCACCAATCAGTTACAAAGTTTAAATTAAAAAATTAAAATTTTAATATTGATAAATCATACACAATTCTCTCATTCTCATATATTAAAGTTGACTTTTGAAGTCATGCATATCAATCACCAAAAATACCTCCAACCAATTATTACATGCACAACACCATCAATATATTAAAATTTGTTTTCCTTAATGTTTTATGTAATACCACGTGCATATATAACAATTTCTTTTATCTCTTACTCCCTCCGGTCCTTTTTATAAGGAACAATTTGAGAAAAAAAATTGGTCCTTTTTATAAGAAACAATCATTAAATTTATTCTTACAATTCCATTTCTACCCTTATTAAATTGTATCCATTCCAAAGTTATGCATTAATTAGAGTGACATATTCCCTAAGAATAAATTAATACACCAAGGTTAGTTTTGGAATAGATTGTAAAATTTTAGAATTTTTATTAAGAAAGATAAGGTTTCTTGGTATGTGTGTTTTTACCAAATTGTTCCTTATAATAAGGACCGGAGGGAGTATTTCTTTTCATATTTTCTTTTGTATTTCTCTCTTTTCTTTCCTGTCACCTTTTTTGCATACATTCATAGTGCAAATTTACTATAATAATTCAAAAAATTTAATTAATATTAATTGGAAAAGTTTTCTATTTAATAGATAAGTTTACTAATTTTTTACAAAAAAACAAAATAAGCTTCCCAATTAATATTAATTAAGAATTGGGTTGATTCATCTAAGTATTACATTGATATTACAAAATAAAAAATGCATATTCTCCAACTATTTAAAATATATACTATTAAATTAAATTTATGTTCATCAAATTTATGTAAACCCTGCCTGCCCCGCCTCGATTTTGACGTGGAAAATTCGAGTTGACTGAGTTTGAGTTCTGGTTAGGATGTTCCCCGATTTTAAAAGACGGGGGTCGGGAAGGTATCGAGATATTGATACCCACCCTGAACTCGTCCTTGAACCCACCCCGCTTATATAGAGAATGAGATACGGAGATGCAGCAGATTGAAAGAAGGGAGAGATATTTCAAGAAACAACATCGATGGATTTGAAATATTTATGAAGACATGATTCCAGGTGTGGAAAACTTCACTATTAAGGTAATTTAAATCAATTTTTGTTTTTATTTGATTTTATTTGTAAATAAACTTAAAGGGTAATTGATATTGTTAATTTTCGATCTGGGTTTAGTTTAGGTTATAGTTTGATGTTTCTTGCATCATTTAATTTTTTAAATCAATGTTAAAAGATAATTTTGATATTGTTAATTTTCCATCTGGTTTTAGTTTAGGTTATAGTTTGATGTTTCTTTCATCATTTAACTTTTTTTTGGCAACAGAGCAAATTAGCATCGGTGGGTCAATGCCAGCGTGTCGCTAGAGTGATTTGCGACCACAATAGGAAGTGAAAGTAAGTGCAATGACGACAGAAGAGGAGGTGGTGCAAGGTGGCTCATTTTAACCAGTTGTAATGGATTAACCATAACCAAATTCATATCCAAACCCATTTTTTTTATTTGGATATCCATAATCAATTAGTGGATACCACAACCAAATTTTATGTCCAAATTTCTCAAAGATCAAATTCAAAATATTTCTGAAAAAATTGAGAACTTTTTTCTTGAAAATTGAAACATTTTTTCCCAAAAAATTGAGAACTTTTTTTCCGAAAAAAAATCGGAAACTTTTTTTCCGGAAAATATCTGAAACTTTTTTCCGAATAAAATATCGGAACTTTTTCTCGAAGAAAGATCGGAAACGTTTTTCCAGATAAAACTATGGAGTTGTTTTTATCTAAAATTAAAATTTTTTTACCGAAAAAATCGGGAACTTTTTTTCCGAAAATTAAAATAAAAAAAATTTTACCGAAAAAAAATCGGAAACTTTTTTATGGAAAAATCGGGAACTTTTTTACGAAAAAAGATCAAAATAATTTTCCCGAAAAAAGATCGGAAAATTTTAAAAACTCGGAATTGTTTTTATCTGAAATCGAAACTTTTTTCCGGAAAAAATCGGGAACTTTTTTTCGGAATAAAATCTCAGATTTTTTTCCCAAAAAAAAAGATCGTAAACTTTTTTCCCGAAAAAAACTCCGGAATTATTTTTTATCTGAAATCGAAAATTTTTCCCGAAAAAATTGAGAACTTTTTTTCTCGAAAAAATATCGTAAACTTTTTTCGGAAAAAACTCCGAAATTGTTTTTTTTATATGAAAGCGAAACTTTATTCCCAGAAATAATCGGGAACTTTTTCTCTGAAAAGAATCGCAAACTTTTCCCAAAAAATGATCATAAACTTTTTTTCGGAGAAAACAAAAAAAAAAATTCCGAAAAAAATATCATAACATTTTTTCTGGAAAAAAGATCGGATACTTTTTTTCCTGACAAAACTTTGAAATTGAAAACTGAATTTTTTACTCAAAAACCGATTTTGAAAAAAAAAATCAGTTGTTAAACTAAAAATCAGTTCTAAAAGTGGTTATGGACATAACCGGTTTTATGAAAACTAAACCGGTTATGATATTTGGTTTTAATATCCGGTTATGATATTTGGTTATGGACAGTTATTTTGGTTTATCCATGATGCTCATCCCTAGGTGGTGCGGAGGTGCGACGACGTCAGAAGAGAACAACGTTGGAAGAGGTGTGGAGGTGAGCTGCGTTGGAGACAATACAGGAATCATAGAAGCTCAAGACATGTGGCAGAATCTAGTGCATATGATTAATCACACGAATAATTACTCATTCAAAACTTACCAAATCTATCGAAACAAAAAGAAATAAGAACAAACTAATATTTACATTTGGTCTCATGTTTTTTCTTATCACAATAAAACTTTATTAATTTATGTTTTATGATTAATTCTAGACCACAATACCTTTCACTCATTCTAAAATTTTGAACAGACAAATGCAAAACTAGGGATGTCAATGGATATTCATGTGTGTGGATAGTATAATATCTGTGTTCACCCATTAAATAAATATGATATTCGTATCTGCTCCATATCCGTGCGGGTATCCACTAAGCGTTTAATCTGCGGGTTTTGAGGTATCCGCATATATTAACATATATCCATTGATGATAAATTGTTAAAAAAATATTTTTTTCTAATTATCTAAAATTTCTTAAAAGAAGTAAAAAAAATATTAACACATAATAATATATTCATACATTTCACTTTCAATTTAACAACAATGTAACCACGTTCATTTTTCTTCTTTTTACCAAAACTTAATATAATATCCATATATTTCTCTTTTAAAAAATAATATACATACATTTCTAACTAAAATAAAATTCATCATAAAGTTATGCAAAATATAAAAGCCTCTTTTATATTTAATAACTAAGGATATTTAAGTAATTTTCTTATTTATTAGCGGGTACGGATATCCGCGGGCATGGATACCATTAAATCTGTATCCATATTCATTAGGTATCGGGTAATTAAAATATCCATTTATTTCATCCATAGATATCCAATAAATTATCTGCCCCGTATCCGTGGCAGATTTTATCCACGGATATTTAGACGGATATTTGCATGTATGGATATTTTTTGTCATCTCACAACAAAGGAAAATAACTCAGAAATAAAGTCACCATATATCTTGCAGAAATGTTAAACCAAAGTCTGAATCAAATTTAATAATTAGATGACATAATCATTACTTATACATCAACATCAATCTCTATTTTTATATAGTATCATCAATAACTACATAGAGATTATGACTTAGTCTAATTATATTTTGACTTTTTGCTAAGGAATGTAGATGGTATGTTATTTTGACTCAAGCACTAGAGCAAAACCTTGGAGTAGTTGGAGCAGAATGCAAACCAAAGCACTTAATTTCATTACTGCTTTTAGCTTCTGGTTTCACTCTTACCTTCTCACTAGCATCCACCCATTTTTTCAGCCTATTAATCAACTTTTTCTTTTTGGAACAAGAAGGGTCACACTAGTACAGAAAACACTTTTTACATCTGGCCAAAACCCCCTTTTACATCTGGCCCAAGTCAGAGGTAGACGTACGAGAAGTAGTAAGTTTATGCTTTTTACATCTGACATTCGCCAGATGTAAAAGTATCCCCTTTTACCTCTGTTCTCGTGTTTCAGCTGACCAATTTTTTTTTTTAATTAAATTGGACCTTTTACATCTGACCAAGTCACCAGATGTGAAATAGTAACTTTATTTAATTTTTTTTTTCAAAATCCTGCGTTTTTTTTTTTTTTTATATTTTTAAATCCTATTTTGTAATTAAAAAAAACCAAAATAGCATTACAATTCAACATTCAACCAAAATACAATTACATTCAACCAAGTCATTAAAATTCAACATTCAACCAAAGTGTTACAATTCAAATAAAATACAAGTCTTACAAGTCAAGCAAAATACCAAAATACAGAGATGCATCGTTATCCCTAGGGGACATGGCTGCACTTGGAACACCGCTACTTATTCTCTGTGATAGCAACACGTCTCCTGAACTTCCTGACATGGCATTTTTCAAGCGCAGCTGCTCAAAATACAAAACTTGTACCACCATCTGCAGTGGAAGCCTGTCATTCTGGGCAGCATGGTTGCATGCTTCTTGAGACAGCTTTTGACAGTCTATAAACTTGCAAAGTTTCTTGCATTCTTGTTCTGTTAATGCTGTATGGGCCTGAACAGAGGGAAAAAGGAGATGCATTGTTAACGTGAAGTAGGAAAAGTTAATAACAAACATAATTGACTGATTAGTTTTGCAAGTGTAACTGTTTCATGATTGAGAATGTGTTTTGCATATGCAGTGCCTAAATATTGGAATTAGAAAACAATCTTCTCTATAAGACTATAACCAAAAGCAAATTTACCTTCAAATAAATGTCGACGGCTCTATAAAGGCCATCATCGATGACACGAGCATAATCAGGAAGTATCTCAATCAAAGCAATGAATTTCTGTAGACTTAAGCAAGGATCAGGTGCAATTTCTGCTAAAAAAGCATCAATAAGCTGTCCTACTTTTAGCAGGGAACCATGTCCATTAGAACCAATTCCATCGGATTCATATCCGTAGTCTTCCGTCTCTTCCTCTTCAATTCGCTGCAAGAAATTCACCAGTAACCTATGAACTGTATCCACATCAAACAAGGAGTCTCCACTCTGAAGAGATGGTATAAGAAGATCATCTAGTGAAACCATTTCCAACCTTAATGATATCCTTCTTTCAAGCTCAAGCCTACATGGAATTGTGGCACCCAACATTATAGCCATCTTTAACATGCCAAACAAGAAAGTCAAGGGAATGAGGACAAACAGAACTTCATGGCAAGTTCAAATGTCTGGTGTCCTCCTGGAAAATTGAGGAGCTCCAAATTTGAAACATTTGAACCCTTGTTAGCTTCAGCAACCATCTTTCGGATCTTCCCACTTAGGGTAACCAAGGGAAAATATATGAACCACAACATCAAACCAGCTTTTAGTTGAAATCCAAAGCCATAATATATTACTAAGTTTACCATATAAAACTTACAATTTAATATGACTAATACAAAAAGCTTAGGAATGTTGAAATATTTACCTTATGCAGCAGAAATGACTCCCCATCAACCACAATTGTAATGTCACCAGCAACATTAGCAAAAATCCTGCCATGAAGAAGAAAAATCTGATTTCACAATAGACACAAAAGCCCTTCATGAAAACCACATAGTACATTCAAAAATCTCCTGTATCCTCTTAGTCCTTCTACCCAAACAAAAACACCTTAATTCGTTACACAAAGAAAGATGTGAAAGAATTTAACAGCATTCACAGAGTAAAACCTCAAGAACAAGAATTTTGATAATCTATATATACCTCAGAAGCTCCAAATATCTCAGAGTAAAACATGTGTTGGATAGATATTAAGTATTCACTTCAAGATTTATATGCATAGCTAACCAAGTTATCAAATGTAGTTACATGTTTAATCTACTGTCAAATGAATTAAACACAAATACACTCACACAAGACACATATATAGTAAAAAAGAACTAATAAGCAAAAAGAAAAATAAGGGTAATTGAGCCTTATTGCAGAAGTACCTGGTAGTGTAAGAGTTACAAAATTTAGGAGTAGTAGAAGAGTGCTTAGTAGAAGAAGAGAGGGAGTTTTCAGAAACCATTTTTTTCCTTTCTTTCTATTAGAGGGAGTTAACACATGGACATCGAAAATGTTCATTGCTTTTAGGAGGAAGATTTTTTTCATCATTATTTTCGGGAGATGGAAGATTGATTTCAGCAAATCGAATAAATTCAATCACTCCCCGTTCAAACTCGGCACTTAATCTACTAGCTTTCATCCAACTACGATCCATACCTATGTTGTGAAATTAAGTTAAAACATGGTAACACCAACTAAAGTATTGGTTTCGTACCCGATGGGAAACCAATCACTTAAATGAATCAATTGCAGTAGTAACAATTCTAAGAGCTAAAACCAAGTAACAAACCACAAACCATGTAAAATCACGAAAGAAATCACAAAGAAATCAAGTAACAAACCAAGTAATAAACCACGAAAATCACAGAAAACATTGTTTATAATATGAACGCTTATAAGTCACGAAAATCTATATTATACTGGTGTTAAGCTATCAATTTATATAGCTATCAATTTAGTTTCACTTTGCTAAAATTTCCTCAACACAAAAGAATCAATTCAATCACAAACTAATAGCATAAACTAATTATTAGTAAGTAATCACAATGCAATAAGCTAATTTTCCAGAAAGAGATTAACACCAGTATTAGCTTTAAATAACATCAAATCAGAGAGAGAGCGAGAGATTACGGATAAGCGACAAAAATCACGATAGAAATTTATAAGCACTTAGATTTAGCTTAACACCAGTATTAAAAAGGAAAATCACGACAGAAATCACGAAAAGGAAAATATTTAAAAAGGATTAAAATAGAAAGAAGAGTACCTGAATCGATTTGGAGTTAGGGTTCGTGAGAGAGAGGACGGCGCTGGTGGTGAGTTGAGAGAGAGGACGGCGCTGGTTCTTGCGAAGGTGAGGACGGCGCTGGGTTGATGCGTTTTGGGTGCGAATCGAAGGTGAGGACGGTTTTGCTTCTTCGTTCGTTCGTGAAGGTGAGAGGGGTTTGCTTCGTTCGTGAAGGTGAAGAGGGTGGGTGTTGCTGGGTTGCTACGAATTGAAGGTGAGGACGGCGCTGTGGGTTGCTGCGAATTGAAGGTGAGGACGGCGCTGTGGGTTTAAGGTGAAGAGTGTTGCTCGTACGCGAATTGAAGGTGAAGAAGGGTTTAGTTCTTTTGATAATTGGGAGAGAGACAGATACACTACCTTTACCTTTGTTCCAAATTTTTTTTTTTTTTTGTATTTAACCTGACATTTTACATCTGTGCCTAAATATGGCCAGATACATACATATTTTAGATAATTTTCACCATAATTACAAGATTGCCACCGCGTTTAGTTATGCTTCTGGTACATTGAAGTCAGATGTAAAAAGTCTTGTCTATTTATTTTTTACATCTGTGGATATTGAAGCCAGATGAAAAGGTTACTCCACATAGCCTTTTACATCTGACATATGCTCGTCAGATGTAAACATGATGTGTAAAAAGTCATATTTGTACTAGTGTCACCATGAAAATTAGAACCAATGCAAGACACATTTTGATGATCCAAAAAGGAACAATGCAATTCATGCTTCATTAACTCTTGCCTTAAACAAACATTAATCTCCCTTAAGTGAATAAGTTCTTCAACTTCAATTTCACGTTTCTTCTTAACATGCTCCAATTCATTTAGAATCTTGTTGTAATCTTCCTTCAGAACATCTTTTGATTCAATCTGCAAATAATATTTCAATGGTTTTTTATGTGACTCTAATTCCTTACATGCATATTCTTCTGATGTTTCAAGTTTCTTCATAAGTTCATTCTTCTCATCTTGAAAATCTTCCAAAACCCTTTTAAGCTCTTTAATTTCATCTTCTAACTTATGAATCACACTAGCCCTTTTTTGCAATTCATCATGGTTTCTCAAGATTTCTTCTTCTCCCTCTTTGATCATCAAAGATTGCTCCTTTATCAAAAGAGATTGACTCTTTGATTTTTTAAGTAGCTTCTGAACTTTCTTTTGAAGCAACCTATTCTCTGATTTCCAAAACTCAACTTTTTCAATAATCTTAAGGTATTGAACTACAAAACTCTCCAACCTCATTGTTTCTGTCTCTATGAATGAAATCTCTCTATCAAAGAACTCGACTCGAGACGTTTCGAGTAACAACATGTTTTTGATTTCCATAAGCATAGATTCTTTCTCTTTCATTTCACAATATTTATCAAATTGTAAAGTCAAAGCTAATTCTCTTATTTGCATACCTTCAAGCTTGCTTCTTAAGCAAGTAATCTCTTGTTCCAAATCAAAGCTTCGAGAAACAACACTACTATCTACAGAAGTATCATGTTCTTCTTCTTTTTCTTCTTCATCTTCCATAGAAGAAAAATTGTCAAAATTTTCTTCATGTTTATTTCCATCACGAGAATTGATTTCAGGGGTATGAGAGTAATTTTCTGAAAAGGAAGAGACTTTTTTTAAGCTTTTTTTGGTTATGATCCATGCATAGATCAAACCAGCCAAAGAAACAGCTAAAGGAACACCAGCTTTTAGGATAATAGGTTTAAGGTTCTCTGCTTTAAGTGTTGTGTTTTCCATCCAAAAGAAAAGTAGAAAACTTAAGCTATTGGGTTAGACTTTTTCCTATGATGAGAATTTAATTTGATTGAAAATTTAACAAGGTGTTTCTTATATGGTATAAAAGGATTAGAAATGTTACATTGTTTAATGTTTGTGTACATAGTTTTCCTTTGTTTAGAGGAACATTGATATGTGGCTTTTTGACTACTCCAAAAGTCTTTCCACGCTACCATTCCTGGTGCTCTAAGGAATCTGATTCCTTTCTGAATTAATCAATTGCATTAGCTTAGGAAAATAATGGTTTTCAAGTTGGGCTTCTTTTCTTCCATGGGTACGTGTGATCATATTAGTCATACAATATATTCTCCAAATGATATTTTCTCTTCGGGCCCCATGTATTTTTTATACCTCCCAATATTCCAATTTTGCCCTTGATAAAAACTTCGGTTCGCAGAAATCGAAGTTTTTTCTAGTTCAAATTCAGGAAAATTTCGGTTAACAGAAACCGAATTTTTTTTTTCAAGGCAAAAAAAATTCGGTTCGTAGAAACCGAAGTTTTTATTGAAGGGCAAAAAAGTAAAATCCAGAGGGTAAAAAAGAACCATGGGGAGCCTAAAGAGAAAATATCTCTCCAAATAATCAAGCATGGTCTCAATTTAAAGCAAAAGTAACCCACTTCAAAAAATTTAGGACCTGAATTTGCTGCGGTTAAAAAAACATATAGTTTAAAGTAGTAATTAATTTCAGCCACTCATTTTATATCGGACGGTTTAGATCATATGTATATTAAAATGATTTTAACTATCTATTTAGATCGGACGGTTCATACTGTAATTGTGTCAACGCAGTTACAGCAGCAAATATGTATTTTTTAAAGTAAAGTAAATATGGTAACTACATGAATATTTGATAGTAGGATGCGAGTTCGAATTTAAATTTTATTTTTTTTAACAATTAGTGTGTGTGAAATTTGTCGATGACTCTTTAAAAAAAAGTATAGTAGTTTTTTTTTTTTTACTAAAGTAGATATTATTTAATATTTATTACTAAAGTTCATTTTTTTTAATTTCTCATTTGTTAAAATCAAAATTCTAAACAACCTATTTTTAAAAATACATTGAAATACACCAATTTTCAAAAATATACAACTCAGCTCTTTTTATTCTTTGTTCATTATCGAGGGGTGATTTTAGGTTAATTTTGATCTAGAATCACCCCCTCTACACATTTTTTTCTCATCTTTTCATATAAATAAGTGATCTTTCACGTATATCAATTTTTTTTTTCTTTTTGTTTTTTCGTGTTGTCGTTGTCTAAGTGGCGTTGTGCTGGTCGTCGTCTAGTGTGACGTTATTTGATTTTTCGTATTGTTGCAGTGTTCGCTTATTCCTATTGAAAGATCAACTTCGATCAAATTCAGATTCAATCAATGATTTGGACATCAACGTTGCAGCTCCGGAAGCATGGATATTCCGGTCACTTTAATTTTATCATATTATTTGTAGTAGGCAATTTGCCGTTGTATTCTATTAACTTGAATGCTGTGAGTTTGTTCACAAATTCATCCTTTTATGTTTTTAGCGATGTTGAATATGTGATTGTATTTGAATGAATGAATATCATTTTATTTTTGTAAAAAGAAATAATATTATAATATGAAAATTATTAAAAAAAAGTAATTACTAATCATTAGTATGTTATAGAGGCATCGTTTTAAAAACCGGACCGAACATCGAACCGGCGAGGGCACTAGTTCACTGGTCGAACCACTGCAGGTTGAAAATAAGGGGAATTTGCAGCGTTGAAAGGAAGAGATGCATCAATAAACCACTTCGCAATAGCAAGATCACACCTTTCTACCGCTTCTTTACTTTGTATCACACTTTTTAAAGTAGGTTGAGCTCCCGATGTTGTTCTAGGTAAAAAAATAAGTACCAATTTGACCAATATTCTTTTCCTTTTTAGATGTTGTCGGTGTCGGGTTTGTTGCTACTTGTTGTAATCCACCCCCCTCTGCGGCGGCTGAAACTTCAGCCGCTTCTGAGGCTTTTCTTTTCTTGCTATGTTCATCATAATTTTGTTTCACCAAAAAATGAATTTCTGGAGGCACATCCTTGCAAATTTCAGTATCCCCGAGTATTCCAGCCAAATGTTGCTTTACCCTATGAATTCTCCCTCCACTAAAAACTTTGTTACAGTACAGACACAAGAGTCTTGTTGTTCGGAATCTGTGTACAATGTGCCCAAGTTATACCAGTCTTCCTCCTAACATTCCTTTCAACTGAACTTGGAGCAGAAGAAGCTTCTTGTGATTGTGGTAGTGATGGTGGTTGTGATGATGGTATTTCAGAAGATGTCATTTAACTAATTTAGAAAGTGCAAACACAAAACAAACAAAAAAAATTAACAATAAAGTAAGTAACAGAGCATAACATAGATATAAATTAAAAGAAAACACAAAAATAGAAATTAACAAGTACTGAACACAAAGTCAAAGATAGAATAGAACCCAAAAATTTTGAGCTTAACATAAAAAAATAAAAAACTATCGATGAAGGTAACTATCAGATGAAGCATAACATAAAAACTTTGCTCATTGAGACCAGCAGAAAAAAAATAGTATTGAACAAAAATTGAACACAAACTGAGCATATCATATGATATGATTCATCAATATCTAACCCATTTCCTAAAAATAGCTATTGAAGAAAAAAAGAAAGTTGAGAGAAGATGAACTGGTCGAAATAGCAATTAAAAACAAAGAAAGAAATAGAAACACTCACCGATGAAGCTACAACGGTTGACAGAGATTCAGAGAGGTCGTCGCTGCTGCGCTAGGGTTCAGAGCAAATAGATGAAGATGAACTCAGTTTATATTTTGTGATTTTGTCGTTCTCTTGTTTCTTTATTTTCTAATATTTAGTTTTCTCCAAAAAAAAATATTTAGTTTTCAGTTTTTATGCAAAACGACGTCGTTTTGGGCTAGGAAAAAAATATATATGCAGTTAAACCGCCGGTTCACCGGTTTTCGCCGGTCCAATACCATGGGCGACCCAACATACGGACCAGACCGGTCTATCCTCCGGTTCCCGGTTCAACCGGTCTGATTTTTAAAACACTGTATAGAGGTTGAATAGAGCCACGCTAGGAAATATCTCGTAAATGGGTTTTTCACTATCACAGCTGGCCGCTGTAATAAATTGAAACCGTTTAATTTAAATTTACGGTTGAGATTGCTTTTACTTAAATTTATAGTGTATAATCTAATCCATTTAATTTCAAATTAATGGTTGTCTGTGGTTTCTTACTGCAACAAAATGTGGTTTGCGACTAGTAAAATGGATTTGGGTTGTATAACTTTGATTATCTCTCAATGTTAGTTACACTTCTGATGTGTGACTTTTCTCTCTATCATACACAAAACACATGTGCTTTCGGCCTATACTCAACTTTTGATATCAATTAACATAAATTTACTTATATTAATATTTTCATCAAATATTTTATTTATTAATAGCGTACCGACTATGTATACCTCCCACGTACCGAATTCTTTGTGAGAGTAACGTACCCGAACCCATGTTGTGTACTAAAACGAATTGCCAACTGTGACTATGATTTGGTGTGTACTGTTGGACTTGGTGTTTGTAGAACTTGTACTACTGAGTATGAGGTACAGTATACAAGGAAAGTCAAAGGCATCACTGCGGATTACATTTTCAATCGAAAAAAATAGTAGCATACCAACTCCAAGAAGTGATTTTAATGTGTACAAGTCCTTCTACTATACCCTAATTTCCTTAAAAAAAAATGCAACCATTTTTATTAAGCCAAATGAACCAAACAACATATAAATCGTAACTTCCTTTTCCTTCTGCCTCTAAAAGTGCAACCAAAATGTGCAATATATAGACATTGTAGAACTTTCAAACTGGTCAATCATTTGAATATATGTACTTAAATGATAATGTTTTGCCCTTATTTGGCCATCTATATATATAGTCCATTTGGTCAAACTTTTGTCCGGAGGTGAGGTGGTTCTCGTTCTTCTACACCACGAGTTCGAGAATTAAGGAATCGATAAACACCACCCCGTGTACCATTTCAAGACAAGTCAAATGTTGATGAAGAAGAGGACCAAACTTGTTTAGTAGTGTGGTTAGCCGGATCTAAAATCTCGATGCCAAGAACAAATGGATGTTCAGTGGCGGAGCCAGGAAAATTATAGAGTTTGGGCAAACTTTCACAAGTGACATAATATATAAATAGTCTCAGTTTTATCTTAAACTAACTTTTAAAAATGTCAATTTTTCCCTAACTAACCCCTAAAATATTAAAAAATTTGGCCCGAGCCCGGACAACTATCCAGGCTTGCTAGGCCTTGCCTCCGTGCATAAATGTGCTCCAAAAAAAGGTCTTATATTTATGAACATAGAGGACATACTCAAATAATTGGTTACTCAGATGTTGATGGGCACACTCTTTCATTCATAGACGATTCACTTATGGGTATTTGTGTTGTAGTTGGAAACTTGATATCTTAAAAGAGTAAGAAATAAAATGCAGTTGCAAGCAATAAAGCAGAATATAGTCATAACATAGTAACATGTGAACTCATTTGGTTGAAGAAGTTACTCAAAGAGTTTCAATTTGAAGAAGGAAGACCCATGACACTTATTTGTCATAATTAAATTGTATTGTATATTGCCTCAAAGCCAGCTTTTACGTCAAAACTATAGTTTTAAATTGCGATTGTGTCGCAAATGCATAAGGCAATTGCGGCCATTACGGTTGCTGCAACGCGCAATGCGGTTGTTACGGAATAAAATCATTTTGAAATTTCACAATAATATAAAATGTCACTACTATGACACTACACTACTTATCCACCATTGTAGAGTCTTAATTTATTCCATAAGCACCGATTTGAATGTACTTAAAATATACGGTTGTGAGATTGTTAAAAGTATAAATTTTTATTAGATTTGATGCAAATTAGGATTTAAGGTTCATAAATTATTTTGGGTGAGAAAGTTTGACCGAATATAGTCAAAATAGTCTAATGCATTTAAGATACGGCCGTACACGTGAATGAAAATAATCACACTACAAGTGTGGTGCGTTGCGGTTGTGGAGACTACCGCATCAGCAATACTGCGACTGCAATTGTGGATGCGGACCGCAATTTAAAACCTTGAGAAAACCATTGTGATGTCCTTGAATTAATGAGTTACATATGTGGCAAACTTGATGCATTTGATTTATATGTTCCACCTTGTAAATATACTCAAGTGTATTCTAGAACATTCTTAACATAATATATTCTATAGCACAATATTCCTTAACATATATTTTTTTAATTAATGATCTTAATTGTAGGCTTGTAGCTGGTGAACGCTATGTCACAACCACATATGTGTCCAATCAAAATTGGCCACATATGTGTCCTAATAGAAATTAGTCACTTTGGCACAATTTCTGTGGATACGAACTCATTCTAGATGCCTAGAGTGTGAATTATTACTCGACGATAGACTGATCCACTTGCCAGACTACAGTCATGCCCTAAGGGCATATGAAAAGCAATTCAATATAGAAATATATTATTCTTAAAAATTGTGCATTCAACTTTTCAAAAGTCAAATGATTGTGTTTTTTTTTAGTCAAAAAAAAAAATGATTGTGTTTTAATGCAATAATTCTTCTTTTAGGTTCCTTAATGTAACACCCTTAATTTACCCCTTTATTTTATTTTTCAAAAATAGTTAATTTAATTTATTTAATAAGGATGTCACACTTACTCAACGTAACTATGTCCTCAAATGGTTACAAATTATACAGCGGAGAATAAAAATTAAACCAAAATAATATAAGTTTCAAAGTCCGAATTGAAAATACTGAATCAAATGACATATCCTAATTATTATAAAAATTTAGCAACATAATTAAATAAGTTTCTCCCCAACAACATCCTAACAGAGCGACTCCAAATAAATAGCAAAGCAATAGCTATCCGAACATATCAGCTGTGATTCATCTCCTACCCTTAATCTACCGTAGAGCCAAGCCAGAAGGGGGAATGTAAAGGTGAGCGACAATACATCAAGAAAGTAACTGAATTAAAACACGTAATAACTAGCAACATCATAAATAACAACAAGACCACCTAAGCGGATGGCCATGCGCATTCATCAATCAACCACAATCATCAATTAACAATTAAATAAAGAGAAATAAACAACATCATTTAAATGATCAATATAATTAAAATGCATGCAATGTGCCTAGACTCGCTACATGCATGGGGTACCAGTAACAACGTCATTTCCAGTTTTACATCATGGAGGATCAACATCATTATAAACAACATCATTTTCAACTTCATTAAGCAACGTCATTTTCAACATCATTTATACAACTTCAATAAGCAACATCATTGAACACATGAATGAATGCATGTCATGTTATAATAAGCAACGTCAATAAGAAACATCATTTAACAACTTCGATAGACAACTTCATCATCATTATAACAACATCAATAAACAACGTCCATAAGCAACTACAACAACAACAACATCATAATTTCGGCACAACTTCAACATCATTAAAATAGATAATTCAACATCGTTATAACTACGTAGCTCAACATCATTATTCAACAAAACAACAATTCAAACAACACAATTGCTATAAACGAACTACGGCAAACAACATCGATACACAACAATTATTAGCAACTTCGTTTACAACGTCAACTAAAATTTAATAACTCAATTAGTCATTCACTCCTCTCAGGACAACAACTTATTACTCGTTTTTAACAGAACCCTTAACTCAATTTAACTTGGTTTAGTTTATCAATGAAATTTTTAAAATGCGATGAGAGAGAGAGGTAGAGAGAGAGTGAGAGGCGCTGCATCTAGGGCTTCCTTAGAGCCGCCGTATCGGTCACCGCCTTCACCGGAAGCAAGGCACAAACGGGGGAGAGAATCAGCAGATAGTCGAGGTTGGACTGAGGTGAGTTATCGACGTCGGAAAGGGCTCCGAGAAGTGGATAGAAGGAACGGCCGAGATATGCAGAACCATCGATATCATAGCAGAACCAATTCCATCCTTGATTTTCATTCCTTTCACGATGAACGATCATGGCCTCAACATCACGATCTCGATCACGACTCAGATAGGAGGTTACAGACGCGGTACAACAAGGAGGTGCGCCGCGATCGCAGGCGATCAAGATATCTCCATCGGCGGCGATCTGTTTCATCGTTTTCTTCTCAGAACTGACATATGGCTGCGGGAGATCGATTTGGACGGCGGCAGGGCAAGGAAGGAAGGAGGCGGTTGGAGAATGATGATCGACGGGAGTTTCATGGCAGTGGGAAGCAGAGCAATGAATGTTGCGGTGATGCGAAGGTGTATCGTGAGCGAGGGCAATATGCGTTACGCCATAACCAGACCTTGCAGCAGTCTATTCATGGTGAGGAGCAGGCCATCGTGCGAAACAGGGTTGTTGGAAAGGAGATAGATTCTTACGGACGTGACGGCGGGTTGGTGAATCATGGGAAAGATGGTTTTGATGTGCTCGGGACGGAATTAAAACGGTATGTCACGTTTTATTTTACTAATTTCCCGCACCAATTATCAAAATTTCTTCTTTGCAAGGGTTTTGAAGTCTGTGGCATGCTGGAAGATGTTTTTGTTCCCAGGAAGAGAAATAAGCGTGGTGAACCGTTCGGTTTTGCCAAATTCTCAAACGTGAGAAATATCTCTAAGTTGTTAAGTGCCCTGAATAATGTTTATTTTGGACATTACCGTGTTCGAGCTAGAATAGCCAGCTTCAACCGTAATGACAGGATGGAAGAGGCAAGACCAGAGAAGGGGAGGCATGTCATGACGAAGGTTAACGGCAAGCTAGCTAAGAAAGAGGGTGACGTCGTCGTTTCGCAATCTTTGGACCTGAAACGAAACGGTCTTCGTAAGGACACTAAGACGATGCAGGCTAGTAGGGGAGACGTAAATGTTGTTGAGCATGTTAAGGGAGTCATCGGAGAACCGGAAGCTGTGCGGGTGGGAGATGTGGAGGTTACATTAGGGGCGGGGAAGGATCAGGTGAGGCGCCATAATGTTAAGTTGTTTGAGGGAGGGTCTAAGCCTGTGATTACGGTTGAAGCTACAGGGCTGAGCCAGTTGATGTGTCATGGGCGCAAAATGGTTTAGTGGCGACGGGTTTTAATGGAGAGGCGGTTTTAGTAATGCAGAGAAGAATAATGGATGCAGGTTTTATCGATTTGGATCTTATTCCTATGGGGGCTGATAAGGTTTTTGTCCGAAGCCTGGCAGGCGACGACGCTATGACAGTAGTCAACAATGTCAGGGAGTTCTTTCAACTTATTTTCTCGAGTTGGGCACGTTGGGATAGCCTTGTGCAGCCTTACAGGCGAGGTGCTTGGGTCCGTTTGTATGGTATCCCGCTGCAAGCGTGGAATGTGAATTTTTTCAAGTTATGCGTTCTTGAGTGCGGAAGGTTTTTGCGTGTGGATAGTTGTACAGCGGACAAGGTTCGACTTGATTACGCCAGAGTTCTGATTGCCACAACTGACTTGGAATTTGTCAATAAAATGGAGTCTGTTTTGGTAGACGGATTCCAGGTTGAGGTGAAAATAGTGGAGGAACGATGTTTTACCCTCGGGGAGGATTCTTGCCTTCTAGAGGAAGGGAGCGACACAGAGTCGTACCAATTTGATAATAATGGTGGCCAGGGCGACCCGGAAGTTCGACGCCAGATTGATACTATGGTTGAAAACTTAGCGAAAGGTGTGGAGGAAGCTGGGGTTATCGGGTCTGAGGAGAATTTTTCACTCTCTAATAATCGTGGTGTTGTGGACGGCTTGAGCGTGAAAGAGGCGGTAGAAATGCCTGGTTTTGATAGAGTATTTTCTTCAACCCCATCCGCTTTAGGAGATTCTCCTTTTTCGGGGGGAAGACAGGAGAGTAATTCTTGTTGCTCGCCGATTGCTGATGCTTGTGGAAGTCCCAGTGTTGCTGGAGGGCAGGGCGTGGCTAACCCTATACCGAATCGTAGCAAACGTGCACTTTCTTGTCCACCCGGTGTGATGAATTCTGCGATATCGGGACCTTGGAGTTTGGAGTGGTTGCAGGACAGGAATCAAGGGGATGCTGGGGTCCTCTTCTCAGCTAATAAACGGTTGTGTAAAGGAAAATGCAATGGCGACCGACATGAGAGGAATGTTCAGGAGGATCCGAAAAGGAGGAAAGGTGGTGGGGTGTTCCGGCATACTATTTCTAGCATAAAAAAGGTAGCCAGAATGCCTAGTCCGGAGAGAGGTGAGGTATTAAAAGCTATCAAAAAGAAGGAGCGACGCCGCAGAGTAGGACCCGGGGCGCCTAGGCCGGGCAGCGTGAGTCTCCGAGAGTCGTCTACCGTTTCGTCCTCGTCAGTCTCTGCTAATAATGACTGGCAACATTGGGTGGTCATGAAAGGAAATGAGAAAGTGGTAGACGACGATGTCAGAGAGGTAGGTAAAGCTATTGGTGTGGAGTATAATGGCGTCAATGAGAACATGTTTAGTGTGCTCGCTCGGAAGGGCATAGTAAAGAAGTCGGCGTCGGGTCAGACGCAGGGAGGAGGGAGTTCTCGATGAAGATTATTTCCTGGAATATTAGGGGTTTGGGGGGTCTAGCAAAAAGACAGGAGGTCCGTAAGTTGGTAGGTACCCAACATCCCTATATGTTGTGCCTCCAAGAAACTAAGTTGCAGTCTTGCGATGATTTCATTTGTTCGACTCTTTGGGGTAACTCGTCTCATGCGTTTTCCTACCGTCCCTCGAATGGGGCTTCAGGGGGTTTGCTAACCCTTTGGGATTCTGCGGAGGTGGAGGTGTGGTCGTCTGAGAGTCTTGAAGGTGTTTTGTGGTGTCATGGTCGGTTTGTTAGGTCGGATGAAGAGTTTTATGTGGCAAATGTTTATGCTCCTTGTGATGATGGGGCGAAGCAATTGTTGTGGGACTCGCTTTCCGCGAGAATCCAAGCGTTGGGGAGATCACGGATATGCGTGTGCGGGGATTTCAATGCTGTCAGGAGCGTAGATGAACGTCACTCGGTTAGGGTCGGGTATCGTTCCTCAGATCATATCTCTTTTAATCGTTTTATAGATGATAACACCCTGGTTGATCTTCCGCTGTGTGGACGTAAGTACACCTGGTTTAAAGGGGATGGGCTTTCGATGAGCCGTTTGGATAGATTTTTGCTCTCTGGGGAGTGGTGTTTAACTTGGCCCAACTGTACTCAAGTAGCTCGGATGAGAGGGCTATCAGACCATTGCCCTTTGGTTTTGGCAGCGGATGAGGAGGATTGGGGACCTCGTCCTTTAAGGATGCTTAAATGTTGGAAAGATGTCCCTGGGTATAAGTTGTTTGTGCGAGAGAAATGGAATTCTTATCAGATTGAGGGTTGGGGTGGATATGTGCTTAAAGAGAAATTTAAAAAGATTAAGCTGGCCTTGAAAGATTGGCATGCAACGCACACCCAAAATTTGCCTAGTCGGATTGAGTCTTTGAAAGATAGACTGGCGGTGCTTGATGCGAAGGGGGAAGAGGATGATCTATCTGAATTTGAGCTAGCGGAACTTCGTGGTGTATCGTCAGATATTCATTCGCTTTCCCGGTTGAACGCAAGTATTTGTTGGCAGCAATCTCGTTCGCGTTGGCTCAAGGAAGGGGACGCCAATACCAAGTATTTCCATTCAGTTCTAGCCAACCGACGGAGAGGAAATACTATCTCGTCCTTGCAGGTGGACAATACCTTGGTGGAGGGTGTGGTCCCTATCAGAAATGCGGTTGTTTCTCATTTTGCTACTCATTTTAAGGCTGTTACTATGGAGAGGCCTGGGGTGGAAAATCTAGCTTTTAAACGGTTGCAGGTGGCGGAAGTCAGTAGCTTAATCAAGCCTTTCTCGATGGAGGAGATTAAGGCAGCTGTCTGGGACTGCGATAGTTATAAAAGCCCGGGCCCTGATGGGATTAATTTTGGCTTTGTTAAGGATTTTTGGGCAGAGATTCAAGGTGACGTCATGCGTTTTTGTTCAGAGTTTCACCGTAATGGTAGGTTGGCCAAGGGCTTAAATGCTACCTTTATTGCTTTGATCCCCAAAGTGGATAGTCCTCAAAGGTTGAATGATTTCCGGCCTATCTCTCTTGTGGGCAGTCTTTATAAAATTCTAGCTAAGGTGTTAGCAAACCGGTTGCGTAATGTGATGGGCAGCGTGATTTCTGAGTCTCAAACTGCTTTTGTTCAGGGTCGGCAAATCCTCGACGGAATTCTTATTGCAAACGAGGTGGTGGATGAGGCTCGTAGGGCTAAGAAGGAGTTGCTGCTCTTTAAGGTCGATTTTGAGAAGGCTTATGATTCTGTAGACTGGGGTTACCTTGATGCTGTTATGGGGAGGATGGGTTTTCCAACCCTATGGAGGAAGTGGATTAAGGAATGTGTATGCACGGCTACGGCTTCGGTTTTAGTCAATGGTAGTCCGACTGATGAGTTTCCTCTTGAGAGAGGCTTAAGAAAAGGGGATCCGTTATCCCCTTTTCTCTTCCTGTTGGCTGCTGAGGGTCTACATGTCTTGATGGAGGCCATGGTAGAGCGTAACCTTTTTACGGGGTATAATGTTGGAGATATAAATCCGGTGTCGGTGTCACACCTTCAGTTTGCTGACGATACGTTGTTGTTGGGGTCCAAAAGTTGGGCAAATGTTCGTGCCTTGCGGGCTGTCCTTGTGCTGTTTGAGTCTATGTCGGGTTTGCGGGTTAACTTTAACAAAAGCATGCTGGTAGGGGTTAATATTCCTGATTCTTGGCTTGGTGAGGCGGCGTCAACTTTGTGTTGTAAAGTGGGAAAAATCCCTTTCCTTTATCTGGGCCTATCTATTGGGGGTGATCCGAGGCGTTTAGGTTTTTGGGAACCGGTCGTGAATCGTTTAAAGAATCGTTTATCAGGATGGAGGAGTCGTTTTCTTTCTTTTGGTGGTCGCTTGGTTCTGCTAAAATCTGTGTTGACCTCTCTGCCTGTCTATTTCCTGTCCTTCTTCAAAGCTCCCTCAGGTACTATCTCTGCTATTGAATCTATTTTGATTAAAATTTTTTGGGGGGGATGTGAGGATATTAGGAAAACTTCGTGGATTAATTGGAAAACTATTTGTTTGCGTAAGGAGTATGGGGGTTTGGGGGTTAGGCAGTTGAAGGAATTTAATTTGGCCCTGTTAGGTAAATGGTGCTGGAGGATGTTAGTGGATAGAGAGGGTTTATGGTTTCGAGTGTTGGTTGGTCGTTATGGGGTGGAGAGAGGCAGGTTGTGTGTGGGAGGGTCGAGAGGGTCTACGTGGTGGAGGGAGTTGGCGAGTTTACGAGATGGTGGTGGTGCGTTAGACGGAGGCTGGTTTGGAGGGCATATTTCAAGAAAGGTGGGAGATGGGTCTGATACTTTTTTTTGGACTGACCCTTGGGTGGATGGGACCACGTTGAGGGAGAGGTTTGGGCGGTTGTTTGACTTGGCAGAAAACAAATCGGCTTCTGTGGCTGAGATGTTTATGCGAGGGTGGGGGATTGGAGGGGAGGCGTGGGTATGGCGGCGTCAGTTGAGGGCGTGGGAGGAGGAGCTGGTGGGGGAGTGTCAGTCGTTACTTATGACCTTTTCCTTGCAGGATTTTGTTTTAGATAGGTGGCAGTGGCAGCCTGACCCGGATGATGGTTATACAGTGTGTAACGACCCGTTTTTCGTAAAATATATTCTATATGTTTTATTTTATTGTTTGACTTTCAAAAGAATTTCCTCGTAATCGGAGATTATTTATTTTAGCCGAGCGTAAGTTATTAGACGCGAGAACCTTTGTTTTGGGCTTGATGGGCGTGAGAGGCCATTTGGGCCTAAGCCAATTGGGCTTGGTTCATGACAATAGAAAGTAGTATAAGTAGCATAAGTTTGGGTGAATAGTCTCATAAGTTACAAATCCATGAGAAGTTTAAGAGCTTAGCTAGGGCAAGGAGCTCATGAGGGAGAGGGAGAGCTCGTGGGAGAGAAAGAGAAGAGCAAGCTTGTGGATTCGTCGAGCTAAGGTACGAGAGTTAGATTACATATTCGTGAGTGATTCGAAAGAGGGGAGGATGTCGATTCCTCCATTCCCAAACTCTTTCCACTCTATTTTCTTGTGGGTTTTGTGGGTGATTTTCTTAATGGAAATTGGATTCTTTTGATCCTAACATGTGTAGTGAACTCATGGTAGATGAGGTAAACAACTTTGGGGAGTTGAAAGTGGGTATATGTAGATGTTTGATCAATGATTTGCATGTTTTGTTAAACTTGCTTAAAATGCAAGAAATTGGTATGAATTTGTAAGTGTGATGTATGTGGGTGTTTGTGAGTGTTAATTAATGTTCATAAGTACCATATATGCTTGAATTAGCTGTTTATAAGAATTTATAACATGTCTAGATGAATTTTTGAGTTGATTCAATGTTAAACCGCCTTAGAAAACTCAAGAACAGATATTTCTGGTGTAGTTCGCTACGGATTCGCTACGGATTCGCTTAGCGAATAAGTTCGCTACGGGTTCGCTACGGATTCGCTTAGCGAATAAGTTCGCTACGGGTTCGCTACGGATTCGCTTAGCGAATAAGTTCGCTACCTGTTCGCCATGTACCTGCAACCCTCTGATGTAGTTCGCTACGGGTTCGCTACGGGTTCGCTACGGATTCGCTACGGGTTCGCTACGGATTCGCTTAGCGAACAGCACTGTGACAGCAACTTTTTGATAATTGTTTTAAGTGCAATTAGGCACTTGTAACATGGTTTAAGGGTATCCTTACATGTTTGTTGATACATGTTGATGTTGTTAATGCTTATTGTTAATCGTTATATGATTCGCACGCGTATGCAATGACTTGTAGTTCAAGTGACTATGTTTATGTTTTAGCATTAATTTACAATGTTAAGGAAATGATGTGTGTTTTATGACATAAGTGTAAATGAAACCTTATGTGTATAAAAATGGTTATGCAGATAATTATCATGTGAATAATTATGATTGGAGTGATAGGATATTGTGTTATCCTAATGTGTTAGATGTTGGAATTGTGTTTCCGCATCAGTGAATGTATAGCTTCGAGCTAGATAGCGTCATGTATTTGATGTGTTTAAAAGTAATCATGCATTCATGAATAATTGTGTTATGGGAATCATGTGAATTCCAATAATTGATGAAAATGGACTATGTTTATGAAAAGTGGCCGAAGATGGGATTATGTTATCCGAGATCTGGAGCCCATATCCAAACATGATATAAAACTGTGTGACTCCTCTTTATGGGAGAGATGGTTGATGATAACCATATCCTACATGATATAAAACTGTTATTGAGCTTATCCAAGGGAGATAAGGTGGTTCGGTAAGTTCCGACGCATCCAACAAGATGTAAAACTGGGTTCATCTTAAATGGGGTGAATAGCAGCATCCAACATGATGTAAAACTGGTTTGGTCCACCATTGGTGAGACGCTTATCCTGCATGATGTAAAACTGTTGATGTAGAGTCCGTGCATGACTATAATCTGAACAGTCCGTACATGACTATAATCTGAACAGTCCGTACATGACTGAAAACTGAACAGTCCGTCATGACTGAAATCTGAACAATGTAAATTGGTACCACATGCATTAGTCGTGTCTAGGGATGACATGACATTGGATAATTGGCATTAGATGCATTAGGGTAAATGCACATGTATTTGATAATTGTTATGTGACATTATCTGATCGGATTGTAATGTGTTTTCCGTATGTGTTAAGCTTTGGTATTTACTAATTGTTTAATACTGTGATTGTTGCCATGTCTTGGTATATGAGTAGAGTCCGTCATGACTATAAAATGAACAAGTGTAGAGTCCGTCATGACTATAAAATGAACAAGTGTAGAGTCCGTCATGACTATAAAATGAACACTTTGGTAGTGTCCGAGAAGACGTGAAACTATATGATTGGTGTGTTTGTAAATGAATGATTAATTGGTAGTCGTATTTGACGATGTATGTGCGTGAGTTAGAAATGTATGATAGCGTGTGAAGTGTGTAGTATACTACTCACACTTATATTTATGTTTATGTTTTCTAACTCTCTGCTTTGTGTTAATTGCTGGACCTTTGGGGGTCCAGGTTGACAGGTTATGTGTTAGCCTCGTCCGAGTGCAATGGTGAAGCTCTGCTCTGATTGAGACACGGGAAAAAGGGGTTTTTATATGTATATGCATGTAGTCCTCTTAGTATACTCTGTTGGTCTTAAGTTTTCATTTGAAAAGTATCCGTTTTGTATAACTAATAACGTATCGTTCGATGCGAGATTTTGTTTTTAGTTCATTCGAATATTCTACTAGATAAATGTATTAGTATTATCTTTGAATGAAGTTTGTGATATTCAAACCAGCGCTTTATAAATCAGATTTTCAATTTTTCCGCTGCGTATTTTCGAAAAAGATTTTATAAAGGCAGAGTTAATTAAATAACGGGTTTGGGTGTTACAAAGTGGTATCAGAGCAGGTCGTCTTCGGACTGTGAGGTTACGTGTCAATCAGAGCCGTTCTGTGCAGTCAGATCGAGTGAGCGTGTGTGCCAGTTGTGTCTGTCTTTTCTTGTTGTGTGTACTTGATGCGATTGATACTTATCATTGTTATAAGTTATCAAGTCAAGTAGTGGTTGTGTATTTCTATGCTTAAAGTTTTAGAAATTTGTGTGGTTTGAACTTTTGGTTTGTAGATGCTTATTGCTAATTGTTGATGATCCAGCATGATGTAAAACTGCTTGTGATGAAGATTTTGTTGAAAACATATGATTATTTTCTTTTGAGTAAGTGAAAATGAATTTTCTCACTAGAGTGAGAATGGAGCAGGATGTAAGTAGATCCTAATGTGTGTTGTTATATGTTTGTTTATAACATGTGGTAGATTGATTACTAGTACTTAGTGTGGTTCTTTAATTGAACTATGTGAATGTATTCTCATGATGAGAACTTGTTTTAGAACATGCTATGTTTTATACATGTTTGAGTAAATGTTGTAAGTATGCGGGCAAATGAAATGTAATGCATGTACTTGACTCGATGTCTTGTGTACATGGATGTTTTGTTGTCTTACATATATTTTAGTTATAAATATATGTATTGACATGTTGTTGTGTTTATGTATGCTAGTTGTTACGTAGGTTGTTACATTAGCATAGATGGGAATAGTATGTTTATGTATTTTGTAGTGGTGTGTATGTCAAGAGGACTGCACCGGGGTTTTGAGTAGATGCTTAGATATCTTACCTTATGTTTACCCTTTGCATACGACATGCATGTGAATGCTGTCGGTATTAGATTTCTCTTGGGAGGAATAAATTTGGAATCGATAGGACGGTTAGGTGCTTACACCGGATGTTCTAGTGGAAGTGTAAAGGTGGGTTTGAGATAAGTGGGGGAGAAGATTTTGTCTCTCCAAGATGTTTCGAACGCGAGGAGTAAGGACGAATAGAGATGTTCTTGAAGTGGATTGTTTAAGATTGAGTAGCGTTGTTCGATGTGGAGTTCTTATTTGGAGAATACTTTGGAGGAAGTATCAGATGATCATTTCGGAGTGAGTAGGAATGAAGTTGTTTAGCCGTAGGGAGAATGTGGCCATTGGGGGACGATGGAGCAGATTGAATGTTAAGTGAAAACCGTTGCTGGGAAACGGAGAAGACGTGTGCGTCAAGGGTAAGAAAACCTAGTGATGATCATACGACGAGTATGCGAATGGTGGGTACCTTGAGGGTTAAGTTAAGTGGGAGATTGATGTCAAGGATTGAAGGTGTGGTTAGGGAACTGAAAACCCGATTACAATAAGTGGGACTGGTGGTGTTTCTAGCGGAACTCGTAGCAAGAATGTTCCCTTGATTGGTTGTCTTTCACTTGATGGTTCATCCTCAAAGAGGAGGAAGAGTGATAAAGATGGAAGCTTTGTTGATGAAAAGTTTTCAGAGGAATCTGATGAGAGTTGTGTTGGAATCAACAAGACGGAGATCATGGTTGTTTGGAAATCAACTTTTGATAGTAGCTGAGATTTAAATACAGAATTACTAGGTGATCAAGAAGAGCCTAGGAAGGATTTATAAAGGTTGAGTATGTTTGAACCGAGTAGTCATTTCTTGGAAGGATTTGAGAAGCTAAGTGCGAAGTGTTACCTTTGGATGTTTGGGGATAAGAAAGTTAGCCTTTGGAAACGTGTCGAGCACGAGTATTAGAGAGACGTAAGAAAGTGACTTATGTCAAGTAAGAATTTGCGGAAAGGACTATCTCACACATAAGTGATTGTTGTGTTTGGAAAATGTGTATTAAGAATTTGGAAGCAAGGCTCAAAGTAAGTGTCAAATGATGTTTTGTAGCAATTGGAAAAAGTTAACTATGAAATGGAAAAGTCGGTGGAGATTAGAGATGTCGGACACATCGTATCTATGGGAATAGTATAGTAATACCATGTGGGAAGGAAATAAATGATTATGGATATTTTCGTCGTGAACGGTGGGATGATAGTGAGTCGACGAGTGACTTAAGGTAATATTTTGGTAAGAATATTTCGACGGGAAATGATATCGGGAAGGTCATGTTAAGGAAGTCAGAAATTGGATAAGAGATTATTTGGAAAATAAAACAGTTATGTTGAATGTTCGACGCAATGATTTGGGGAATTGCAAGGAAAAGGAATTTGACGGTTGGAGATAGTATGTTTCGGCGTAGTTACGTGATTAAAGAAAAGGTTAAGAACTTATGGAATTTGGAAAGTTGTGAAGTATGCAACGGAAGGGTCTTTCGGAGTATTTCGAGTGGAGTGGTTTTGTTTTGGAGTAGTGCTGCGAGTACCGTAAGAGGTTAAGTTAAAATTTTAAGTAGTTTGATGAGAATGGTTTATGCCATCATCACGATTGTTGACTATCTATCGACAAATCAAGGGATTAGCTGTCCTTGATCTATTGTTGATAAGTAGACGAGATTGTGTCGATTGGGATTGACTGATTTTGTCAAACTTGGTTTGGTTTGGAGTTTGTATGTTTTGTTGGTACGAATCCGGAAGAAGTGTGAATTTAAATCGGAGTTTGTGTAAGAGACCGTATCGGTTAAGGTATTATGACTAGAAAACCCGTTGGTTAGAATGCAAGTTGGGAATTAGCAAGTCGGATGAGGGAGTTTATCCGGAGTTGTGTTTGAGTCGGGTAATTTTCGAGGGCGAAAATCTTTTAAGGGGGGTAGAGTTGTAACGACCCGTTTTTCGTAAAATATATTCTATATGTTTTATTTTATTGTTTGACTTTCAAAAGAATTTCCTCGTAATCGGAGATTATTTATTTTAGCCGAGCGTAAGTTATTAGACGCGAGAACCTTTGTTTTGGGCTTGATGGGCGTGAGAGGCCATTTGGGCCTAAGCCAATTGGGCTTGGTTCATGACAATAGAAAGTAGTATAAGTAGCATAAGTTTGGGTGAATAGTCTCATAAGTTACAAATCCATGAGAAGTTTAAGAGCTTAGCTAGGGCAAGGAGCTCATGAGGGAGAGGGAGAGCTCGTGGGAGAGAAAGAGAAGAGCAAGCTTGTGGATTCGTCGAGCTAAGGTACGAGAGTTAGATTACATATTCGTGAGTGATTCGAAAGAGGGGAGGATGTCGATTCCTCCATTCCCAAACTCTTTCCACTCTATTTTCTTGTGGGTTTTGTGGGTGATTTTCTTAATGGAAATTGGATTCTTTTGATCCTAACATGTGTAGTGAACTCATGGTAGATGAGGTAAACAACTTTGGGGAGTTGAAAGTGGGTATATGTAGATGTTTGATCAATGATTTGCATGTTTTGTTAAACTTGCTTAAAATGCAAGAAATTGGTATGAATTTGTAAGTGTGATGTATGTGGGTGTTTGTGAGTGTTAATTAATGTTCATAAGTACCATATATGCTTGAATTAGCTGTTTATAAGAATTTATAACATGTCTAGATGAATTTTTGAGTTGATTCAATGTTAAACCGCCTTAGAAAACTCAAGAACAGATATTTCTGGTGTAGTTCGCTACGGATTCGCTACGGATTCGCTTAGCGAATAAGTTCGCTACGGGTTCGCTACGGATTCGCTTAGCGAATAAGTTCGCTACGGGTTCGCTACGGATTCGCTTAGCGAATAAGTTCGCTACCTGTTCGCCATGTACCTGCAACCCTCTGATGTAGTTCGCTACGGGTTCGCTACGGGTTCGCTACGGATTCGCTACGGGTTCGCTACGGATTCGCTTAGCGAACAGCACTGTGACAGCAACTTTTTGATAATTGTTTTAAGTGCAATTAGGCACTTGTAACATGGTTTAAGGGTATCCTTACATGTTTGTTGATACATGTTGATGTTGTTAATGCTTATTGTTAATCGTTATATGATTCGCACGCGTATGCAATGACTTGTAGTTCAAGTGACTATGTTTATGTTTTAGCATTAATTTACAATGTTAAGGAAATGATGTGTGTTTTATGACATAAGTGTAAATGAAACCTTATGTGTATAAAAATGGTTATGCAGATAATTATCATGTGAATAATTATGATTGGAGTGATAGGATATTGTGTTATCCTAATGTGTTAGATGTTGGAATTGTGTTTCCGCATCAGTGAATGTATAGCTTCGAGCTAGATAGCGTCATGTATTTGATGTGTTTAAAAGTAATCATGCATTCATGAATAATTGTGTTATGGGAATCATGTGAATTCCAATAATTGATGAAAATGGACTATGTTTATGAAAAGTGGCCGAAGATGGGATTATGTTATCCGAGATCTGGAGCCCATATCCAAACATGATATAAAACTGTGTGACTCCTCTTTATGGGAGAGATGGTTGATGATAACCATATCCTACATGATATAAAACTGTTATTGAGCTTATCCAAGGGAGATAAGGTGGTTCGGTAAGTTCCGACGCATCCAACAAGATGTAAAACTGGGTTCATCTTAAATGGGGTGAATAGCAGCATCCAACATGATGTAAAACTGGTTTGGTCCACCATTGGTGAGACGCTTATCCTGCATGATGTAAAACTGTTGATGTAGAGTCCGTGCATGACTATAATCTGAACAGTCCGTACATGACTATAATCTGAACAGTCCGTACATGACTGAAAACTGAACAGTCCGTCATGACTGAAATCTGAACAATGTAAATTGGTACCACATGCATTAGTCGTGTCTAGGGATGACATGACATTGGATAATTGGCATTAGATGCATTAGGGTAAATGCACATGTATTTGATAATTGTTATGTGACATTATCTGATCGGATTGTAATGTGTTTTCCGTATGTGTTAAGCTTTGGTATTTACTAATTGTTTAATACTGTGATTGTTGCCATGTCTTGGTATATGAGTAGAGTCCGTCATGACTATAAAATGAACAAGTGTAGAGTCCGTCATGACTATAAAATGAACAAGTGTAGAGTCCGTCATGACTATAAAATGAACACTTTGGTAGTGTCCGAGAAGACGTGAAACTATATGATTGGTGTGTTTGTAAATGAATGATTAATTGGTAGTCGTATTTGACGATGTATGTGCGTGAGTTAGAAATGTATGATAGCGTGTGAAGTGTGTAGTATACTACTCACACTTATATTTATGTTTATGTTTTCTAACTCTCTGCTTTGTGTTAATTGCTGGACCTTTGGGGGTCCAGGTTGACAGGTTATGTGTTAGCCTCGTCCGAGTGCAATGGTGAAGCTCTGCTCTGATTGAGACACGGGAAAAAGGGGTTTTTATATGTATATGCATGTAGTCCTCTTAGTATACTCTGTTGGTCTTAAGTTTTCATTTGAAAAGTATCCGTTTTGTATAACTAATAACGTATCGTTCGATGCGAGATTTTGTTTTTAGTTCATTCGAATATTCTACTAGATAAATGTATTAGTATTATCTTTGAATGAAGTTTGTGATATTCAAACCAGCGCTTTATAAATCAGATTTTCAATTTTTCCGCTGCGTATTTTCAAAAAAGATTTTATAAAGGCAGAGTTAATTAAATAACGGGTTTGGGTGTTACACAGTGCGTGGTGCATATCAGCTGTTGACAGCACAGGATACAGTTACTTTGGATACAGCGGCAGGGCTTATTTGGCACCCTCAGGTTCCTTTGAAGGTTTCTATTTTTGCGTGGCGACTCTTGCGAGACAGGTTACCTACCAAAGCAAACCTGGTTTCTCGAGCTATTTTATCTTCGGAGGATCATCTATGTGTTTCTGGTTGCGAGGAGGTTGAGTCAGCTCAGCACTTGTTCCTCTCCTGTAGTACTTTTGGCGCTCTTTGGTCTCTTGTCAGCTCTTGGATTGGCTCGTCTTTGGTGACTGCTCAGACGCTTTCAGATCATTTTGTTCAGTTTACTGGTTCAGCGGGTGGTCTTCGAGCACGACATTCTTTTATGCAACTCATATGGCTTGCTTGTGTGTGGGTTGTGTGGACTGAAAGAAACCATCGATTGTTTAGAGGCTCGGCGAATTCTTTACTTTATATGTTGGACAAGATCAAGACTTTTTCTTTTAGGTGGTTGAAAGCAACGAGTAGTACTTTAGCTTTAAATTGTCATAGTTGGTGGTCTAATCCTATGCTTTGTTTGGGCCTTGTTTAGTTTCTTTTGGTTTTCTTTTGATTTTGGTTGTAACTTACTCTAGTCTCTCTTGGTACGTCTTGTGCTGAGAAGACTTCTTAGTATATATATATATATATATATATATATATATATATATATATATATATATATCTCATTTTGGTCTTTTCAAAAAAAAAGTTTATCAATGAAATGTATGAATTTTAAATCAATTTAATTAATAACAATTGTGAAATAAATTCAAATCCTTAATATTATATAAACACAGGGAGAGTGAGATACACCAGAGGGTTCCAAAATATTCAAAATACCCTACATAAAATTTTGGGAAATTTTCACGAAATTATAATATTTTTAATCACCTTTTTACTCCAAATAATTAATTAAAAATAGCTATGAGTGTCCAAAAATTACCAAAATTTTAAGAAAATTATTTACTATTTTACTGTAAAATAATTTTTAAAAAAAGATCTTCCCTTCCCTTGCACGCGCCGCCACGCGCCGGGGATTCGATTGGGCGTGGACGGGGACACTGTTCATCGTCCCCTCCGCCCGTTTCACTGTAAAACGGGTTGCGATGCCCGCATCCGACCCGGATGGTTCTCCCTCGTTACTCAACCAAATTCGACATTCTTTATATCGTTTTGATCATCGTTTAATTTTAAAGAGATACTCGTAATTAGTTTTTAAAATCAACAATCGAACCGGACGTTGAAAGAGGGAAAGTTTCTCACGAAATTTAAAATAAAAACTCCATTGAAGATTTACTCAAGAGCTTCATTTTTGACCTTTTTTAAACCCATATAAATCCCAGAACTACTCCCCAATTGTTTTCAAATTTTTAAACATCATAGCAACACCTCTTATGACTTCTTAGACTCAAACCACCATATTTTAAAATTTCTTTCAAACTCTTAACTCACCCATTGATAACTCATTGGCTCATCTAGACTTTTCCATGAAATAGAAACACGATCTTTTAATCGATCAATAACACACAATTTCAATTTCAATCCACATGATAAGAACATGAATTAGATTAGAAAGGCACACGTACAAACAACAACAACAACAACTTACGCTTCAAAATAAAATAAAGACCACACTCACCCTATTAAAACTCATAAACCGATGATAGTTTAAACTTTAAACCCCTTACAGATTCAAAATGATGGCCAACACATATTTCAAACACGAACCTAAGGTGCAACGATAGAATCAAAACACAGTCATGTATATAAAATTCAAACATCACAACATCATGAACAAGGAAAAGAGGAGACCAACAACTTAAAACACACATAATGAATATAGCAAATATGCCTATTGAATTCAGAATTTCAAGAGTATATAAAGCTCTCTTACTTAGATTGCAGTGAACTCCCAAGATTAATGTTAAGCATTTCATTTCCTTGCTTCCCTTCACTCTCCCACGAACTCTCTCTCTTCTCTCACTCACTAGCACTATTTTCTGTGTGTTTGTTTTTGTTATGGATCATCATACTTCTTCTATCAACTAATGTCAACAGACAACTACATTATTATCTCTTTCTCTACCATTTTCCTATCAACACCCCCTTTATGCTTCCAACACCTTTTTATTTTATTTTCTAATTAGCAACGTCATTATTTTTATTTATCAATTATTTAATTATTCGCCACAAAATAATCAAATAAACATCGTCAATCAACACCACAACAAAAAAATCAACACCACAACAACTAAATAATTAAATAAAATGAATCTAATTTTTGGGGCGTTACACTTAACATGTGTCATAATTAGGACACACATTAGCTAGACCCTGTTTTAAATATTTTTTAAATATTGGTTCACGATGGACCACTTGAAGAAGTAGTCCATATTAGAATTTCACACACTACCAATCGTTAGTTGGTTCCGTGGTGATTGACGATGAATTTGGTATAGAAGACTACAGTTCGATCCCCGCAACTGCGATCGGAAAGGCGTTGAAACCACTTATTGTCATAACTGACTCCATAACCAGATTTAACTGGTGGTGAAAGAAAAAAAAAAAAATTCACATATATATATATAATGGGGGCTGCTAACTTAGACCCAGTTGGGTCTAAATTAGCAAGGTGCACCTTTTGAGTTGGACAAAAATACCCATTTTTTAATTTTTTGGAAGAATAGAGCAACAGGGGCATTTCTGTAATTTTATGCAACAGTACACGCGCCCCCACTTCTTTTTCCCCCCCCAGGACACGTGTCACGCGATTACAGGACAAAAATCACGCGCGTGCATGACACGCGCCGACAGGTGCGCGTGGTGGACAGGATGGGAGGAGAGAGAAACTTTGCTTTTGAAAAAGGCAGCCACGTGTCACGCTATTATTGGGTCTGCGTGATTTTTTTCATTTTATACTTTAAACTCGATTATTTCGTCGTAAATTAATTTTTTATTTTTTAATTTTTATACCAAAATTCATAATTTTTTTTTCTCTACAAATAGAGACTTGGTTTGTTTGATTTGGACACCGAAAAAAAAACGCAATTTTTCACTACTTTAAACTCGATTATTTCGTCGTAAATTAATTTTTTATTTTTTATTTTTTATACCAAAATTCATAATTTTTTTTTCTCTACAAATAGAGACTTGGTTCGTTTGATTTGGACACAGAAAAAAAAAACCCAATTTTTCACTACCTTAATATCATTTTTCACTACCTTACATCAACTCACTGAAACCATTCTACCAGAAAAATGGTTTCGGAGTACAAATCTCTGAAACCATTCTACAAGCTAAATGGTTTCAGAAGCAAATAACTAATAATCAACTTACTGAAACCATTTTACCAGCAAAATGGTTTCAGATTACAACTCTCTGAAACCATTCTACCAGATAAATGGTTTCAGAAGCAAACACAATTAATAAATTACTCACTGAAACCATTCTACCAGTAAAATGGTTTCAGAATACAACTATGTGCAACCATTCTACAAGCTAAATGGTTTCAGAAGCAAATAACTAATAATCAACTTACTGAAACCATTCTACCAGCAAAATGGTTTCAGTGAGTAATTTATTAATTGTGTTTGCTTCTGAAACCATTTATCTGGTAGAATGGTTTCAGAGAGTTGTAATCTGAAACCATTTTGCTGGTAAAATGGTTTCAGTAAGTTGATTATTAGTTATTTGCTTCTGAAACCATTTTACCAGCAAAATGGTTTCAGATTACAACTCTCTGAAACCATTCTACAAGCTAAATGGTTTCAGAAGGATTTCGGTGTCCAAATCAAACGAACCAAGTCTCTATTTGTAGGAAAAAAAAAATTATGAATTTTGGTATAAAAAATAAAAAATAAAAAATTAATTTACGACGAAATAATCGAGTTTAAAGTAGTGAAAAATTGCGTTTTTTTTTTCGGTGTCCAAATCAAACAAACCAAGTCTCTATTTGTAGAGAAAAAAAAATTATGAATTTTGGTATAAAAATTAAAAAATAAAAAATTAATTTACGACGAAATAATCGAGTTTAAAGCATAAAATGGAAAAAATCACGCAGACCCATTCATATGCTGACACGTGGCTGCCTTTTTCAAAAGTAAAATTTTCTCTCTCCAGCTTATAATCTAGTGTGGCGCAGACAAGATGGTAGGATGATCTGGGCTGTCTGATCAATCAGACAGCCTTAATGAGATCACATCTTGGCTGTCTGATGGAAATCAACGGTCTGTAACCATGGTCCTTCCGTACGCGCGCGACACTGGATCCACGTCTATTAATTTTTAAGAAGGTGGGGGCGCGTGTCAGTATTTTTTTTTTATGTAAAATTACAGAAATGCCCCTGTTGCTCTATTCTTTCAAAAATTAAAAGAATGGGTATTTTGGTCCAATTGAAAAGGTGCACCTTGCTAACTTAGACCTAACTAAGGTCTAAGTTAGAAAACCCCATATATAATATCTCTTAACACACACATACAAAGAGGTGATTGGATCCTCTCCTTCACTCTCCTATCCATCCCTCTCCATCTTCTCTATCTCTCTCATAATCTCACTCTCTAATTATTATTTTAAAACTTTTTATTGAAGAGAAAGATTGAAATTAAGAGAGATAAAGAGGATGAGAGGATGATGATGGAGATGATCCAAATTCTAGAAAGAGAGATCAAATTACACAAAAAAATTATAATGATTAATATCTCTTAACTTTATTACTTTATTGTTTTATTTTCTTACCTTCCTTTTTAAAAAATCTTTCGTGCATTAAATAATGTTCACTTGGTGAAGTACATGAGATGAGACTCACACCAACCTAGTCCCTGTCACTTTGTTGTCAGTTCTCGGGAGTTGATTTGGGACCACAAGATAGAATATCCCTACCAAACTAGTACTACATGCATGGCAATTGGCAATTGCTATGGACTATGGAGGACCTTAATTAATCACTCACCTCTCATTATAATTTTATATTTTCACCGACTAATTAAGCCTTTTCCTTTAATTTAACGCTAATCTCCATATCTTAATTTTTATATTTACTCTTTGTTTCTTTCTTCTAATAATTTATCTACCCAAATTTAAATTTTTTGTAACTACTAATCTAATGTGATTACAATAAAGGTAAATAATAGAGCTCAGCTGTGCATCATATGTTTATATTTTGACTCGAAGAAACTAACAACCCCACCCAGCCAGGGTCATCTTTAAAACTTATAAAAAGAGTGCAACATTTTTTTATAGTATTTGAGAAATAAATCTTCTATCCAGGTCAACTTTCAAAACTTATTCAAAGACTTTGATTCTTTTTATTTTTTTATTTTATAATTTATTCAAAGACTTTGATATTTCCAAAATAAAAATGATCAATATTAATTTTTTCCTTCTCTTATAAAATAAATTAATATTAATTTCTTAATTTAATTTTTTTCCTTCTCTCTTTATCTCTCCCTCCCCCGTATACCAGTTTTTACGGTAGAAAAGGCGGCCCATAAAATTGTCTCAAGTAAATTGGTTAAATATGAGAAAACATATTCCGACAATTAGCATGTTTTTGTACATTTTACATTTGAACATTTTGGTTTTCTAGCAACAAAGACTGTGAATCTTTTAAAAAAAATTCAAAAATTCATGCATAGCAACGATGTCTCTTAGGTCTCTAGATAGGATTGATTTCACCATCTAAAAAGGATTAATAGCGCAACTTGTTGCACGTTTGCACTTATCACACACACATAAACTAATTTTACTAATTAAATATATGTTTAGTTTTTTATTTATTTATTTAAAATAGTCATTTATTCAAATTGGTAGAATTAATATGTCATAAACAGCACAAATTCTTAGAGATATTAGGGAAAGGCTTATCATTGTTAGGCTTGGTAAACCTAATTATGTTGGGTTTGTAATATATAAGGAGGTTTGGGTCTAGTCTAGGGATTGAGTAGATAGTATTTTACCACTCCTTTCCTCACATCTAAATATTAATTCCTCATCTCCATTTTTTATTTCGGGGAGTATTTTTTCCTCATCCTCATTCTCGCGGATTCCTACGGTTCCCGTGGGGATCCATCAACCTTAATAAAAGTTCAAATTCCAATTATTTTAAATCAAACTAGTTGTAAAAAAAAATTAAAGTTTAATCATAAAACAAATACAAAATTTAAGATATTATTGTAAATCTTGTGACAATAATAAACATCATATATAAACAAGTTTACACACACACACACACACACATATATATATATATATATATATATATATATATATATATATATAGAGTCAGGATCCGTTGACACCAACTAGTTTGACACCAAATGTTACACCTCTCAATAACGTTTTAACCGATATAAATTTTATAAAATCCACCGTTGGATTGAAAGTTTACATCATATAGATCATTTGTGTAAAATTTCAAATAAATCCAAAATCATTTGATATGTTATTGAGATACATCAAAATTAACGGTTTTTGTATTTTTTTAAATGCCGTTAATTTTGATGTATCTCAATAACATATCAAATGATTTTGGATTTATTTGAAATTTTACACAAATGATCTATATGATGTAAACTTTCAATCCAACGGTGGATTTTATAAAATTTATATCGGTTAAAACGTTATTGAGAGGTGTAACATTTGGTGTCAAACTAGTTGGTGTCAACGGATCCTGACTCATATATATATATATATATATATATATATAAAGTACTTAAATATGCATTTATAAATGTTATTTTAATAATTTGTTTGGGGACAATGTCTTCGCGAATCGGGAGATAAAATCTCATCCCCAAACCTCTCAAGCGAAACTTTCTCCTTTTCATCCTCATTTCCACAAGAAGAGTAAGGATTTTGAAGGTAGGAAATTAAGATTCCAAATGAGCTTAGCACAAGACAATGATATGAGTATGCATCTTTGACGGTCAATTCACCATCATGAGAATGAATCCATAAAAGCTTGTCTTCAATTTTCAAAAATGGGAACAATAACCTTGTCAATGAGATGACACAGAGAAGGGGATAAGCCCTCCTCAAAAGGTTATTTAGAATATTCCACCAATTAGCATCAACAATGAAATCTTTTAACATTAGACTGAAGCAAATTGTGTAAATGCTGAGGAATAGAATGAGTTGAAAAACTAAAGTCTCCCAACACCAAGAATCTAACTAACAATTAATGTTCTCCCCATAACCAAATTTGCCAAGAAGTATTAGAACTGACCTCAGAAAATTAATGCTTAATGCTGCTCCAAATTGATGAAAAACATGGTAAGAGATTGACTTAGAATTCTTAATGACTTTAATGCAAATTAGATTGCACTAATTCCCAACACATCTTCAAATTTAGAAGCTTCGTCGAGTTCGGATAATGATCTAATGCCAAGACCAACCTCATTAAAATAAGTACAATTTTATTTTTCAAATGAAGTTTCATCGAGTTTGTATAATAATGATCTAATGACAAACTTTCTTTAATTTGAGTGACATCTCCACTCCAAATGAAGTTTGTCATATATTTCGAATGAAACTAGCTGGCCAAGAATAGAATGATATGTTATGAATTAGCTAAAAAATAGAAGAATTAAAATTAGGAGAATGTTAACATGTGCATATATGGCACATGTTAAGGTAGTAAAAATAGAAATTATGTCTTAAGAATTTGTGCATTTTAACTTTTCAAGCATTAAATGTCTTGTATCATTAAATGTTAAATTTCTATATTAAGATACCTTATGATGTGCCCTATATGCACATGTTAACAAGACCCTTAAAATTATATGCATACAATTTTAAAGGAACCAACATATGTCACTTTTTTTTATAGGAATCAATCAAACTAAAATTTAATTTGATAATGTATTGAGACAAAAAAACATACATAATTCTAAAATAAATATATTGGTTAATTAATGAGTTCCTTATACAACGAATCGTTCAAAAGAACTCGAACAATTATTGAACAGACCGTATTTACCCTACGACTGTGTTCTGAATTACTGATCGGGTGATCCCTTCCCATGAAAATCCGAGGGATAATAATAAAAAATAGGAGAAAACTTACATATTATTCTTTAGAAACTGTTTATAATGTGCTTTACAAAAAACAAATCCAAAGTTGTTGAATAGGTGGGTCCCGCAAAATAGTTTTGGCAGTTATTTTACATTTTATGTGAAGAACAGTATGTACAGCATCTATGGAACTGTACCTAAGTTTTTTCCTAAAAAATAATAATAAAATAAATAAATAGAAAATTTGGGATTTGATGTCTTAAGTACTCCCGCATAAAGAAATTGTCGTATATAAAAAACACCACACACAACACAACACAAAAATTTTCATTTTCATTTTCATTTTTGAACTATAATAATACTAAGGGTGCTGTTAACATGTGCATATAGGGCACATGTTAAGGTTTCTATAATTAGAAATTTGCATTTAATATTATAAATGAATTTAATGCTTAAAAGATATAATACACATGTTTCGAGAAAATATTTTTATATTTGTATTCTTAACATGTGCCTTAGATGCACATGTTAACATTTGCCTAATACTAATACTAGTACAGTACGAACTTGACTCTCCAAAATCTGTGTCCGAAATCAATCAATCAATGTCCCAAACCATGGAGGCGTTACGGTTATCCACGCCGCAACCACTCCTCCATCGCCACCACACTCTCCACAGAATGCACCGCACAACGCTTCATTCAAACCCTCGTTTCAACCCTTTCATCGCCGCCGCACTTTCCAAACCCGTAGACACTGTTTCCTCTCCTTTACTCTCTTCCGTTGAGTCATCGCCAGTGTCTATTCCTCCATTGAAAGTTTCGTCCAATTCCCTTCAGTATCCACCTGGTTATCTCGGAGCTGTTCCTGACCGCTCATATTCCGATGACGGCAATGTCTTAGTTAGTCCTATGTTATATTTGACCAGTATACTCACTTCTAAGGTCTATGATGTTGCTAAAGAAACCCCTCTTGAATTGGCGCCAAAGCTTTCCGAAAGACTTGGTGTTAATATTTGGCTTAAACGAGAAGATCTTCAACCCGTAAGAATCATCATTTTTTTCATTTTTATGTTGTTGTTATCATCAATTTGTGATTTTTTTTTTTTTTTGGTTTTCACCACCCGTGTCTGACCGCTTAATCTGGTTCGGAGTCAGTTCTGGCATAAGTGGTTCAAGCCTCTCCCGATCGCAGTTGCGGGGATTGAACCATGGTCCTACCTACCAATTCCAGTGCCAATTACCACTGGACCAACTGACTATTTTTATCAACAATTTGTGTTGATTAGTTAGCTTTAAGATATGTTTATGAAATTGTGTAGTTATTGTGATTTGTGATGATGAAATTGTGAATTTTGTGGTAGGTATTCTCATTTAAGCTCCGTGGAGCTTATAATATGATGGCTAAACTTCCTTTGGATGTTTTGGAGAAAGGGGTTATATGTTCTTCAGCTGGAAATCATGCTCAAGGAGTTGCATTGGCCGCTAAGAGATTGAATTGCAACGCCGTTATTGCAATGCCCGTTACTACTCCCGACATCAAGGTATTCATTTATTTACTTTTCATACTCCATCTGGGCTTAAATATATGAAATGAGTGTATTTTGTCTAAATTTGGACTAAATACTGAGTTTGACTTTTTTATTATGTTTAAAGGCGGAGGGAATTCCTTGTTTGTTTTTAACCAAGTGGTTAATGAGATTTCGTTTAGGTCGAATGGATCTAAAGCACTTGAGTTTGATACCTGGCTGAAACCATCTTGGCTAGACTTTACATACCTCCCGACCGTAAACTCTATATTACTAAGGACCTTTTCCCTTAAGAGTCAGAAAGTTAGCAAAAAAATACCTTGTTTGTTTCTTGTTATATATTGATGAAGAAATTAATGTGGTCGATTAATATATGTATTTTAATTAATTTGAACTTTGCAGTGGAAATCTGTGGAGAGGCTGGGTGCTACTGTTGTCCTTATTGGAGATTCCTATGATGAAGCACAAGCATATGCTAAGAACCGCGCTAAAGAGGATGGTCGTACATTCATACCCCCTTTTGATCATCCTGATGTCATTATGGGTCAGGGAACTGTAGGGATGGAAATTGTACGCCAAATGAAGGGTCCGGTTCATGCAATCTTTGTGCCTGTGGGAGGTGGTGGTCTCATTGCTGGGATTGCTGCTTACGTGAAGAGGATAAATCCAGAGGTTTGGTTGTATGATGTTGTCCTGATAGTTTTTTTCATTGTGCGCGTCTTCCTTTCATTTTGTGCCTATTGGCATTTTTAATGTACACAGGTGAAGATAATTGGGGTGGAACCCAATGATGCAAATGCAATGGCTTTGTCACTTCATCATGGCCACAGAGTGATGCTGGACCAGGTCGGAGGATTTGCAGATGGTGTGGCTGTTAAAGAGGTTGGTGAGGAAACTTTTCGTTTGTGCAAAGAGTTGGTAGACGGCGTTGTTCTTGTAAGCCGTGATGCAATTTGTGCATCAATAAAGGTAAGAGACAGCCTTTCCCCTTTTTTGCATTCAAAATATCTGGTGTTGTAGACAGTTTCCACATGCACACACACTACCATTATACTACTACTCTAGTTTCATGAAAAGTAAAATTGAGAAGTTCGTAATGCCTTGTTAAATGAATTTAATTCTATATTCTCATTGTTTTGGCGCTCGATTAATTTTTTCATTTCCATCTATCTTTCTTTACCGTTTACAGCTGGTCATAATTTTAAGTGCAGATTTGCTTGACTGGTGAGTCAGCAAGTAATAACAAATTTCGAACTAGAATAACTTTCCAAAATCCGAACTCTTTCTGGTTGTGTAATCAAAGAATTATTAAATGCTTCATTGGTTTATATATACTTGGTGATGTTTTTGTTCTCTCTGTATTATGGCTAAATCTAGGGAAGGGGATTGTTGAGAGAGCTGGCAGTGATAGAAAGAAACTCCTGATATTTTTTTTTATCTGGTGACATTAAATCACAGCAGGGTGATTATAGGATGCATGTGGTATAATTATATGAGTTTGGTTGTTAATTTTACTTTGTACTCTATGTCTCTCGGTAGCTGTTGAGTTATAAGCTGTTATTCATGCAAATGTAGCTCTTTAGTTGTATACACGATTATTGGGACATATTTTTCTGCATAAATGTTTGAATGTTTTGTATATTGAATTGAAAGCACTGCAGATTCTTTAGGACTCAAAATTTTAGGACATGACATTGGTAAAGCTTGTTTCAGGACATGTTTGAGGAAAAAAGGAGCATATTAGAACCAGCAGGCGCTCTTGCTCTTGCTGGAGCTGAGGCATACTGCAAGTATTATGGGCTCAAGGGGGAAAATGTTATAGCAATAACCTCTGGAGCAAACATGAATTTTGATAAACTTAGGATAGTAACTGAACTTGCTAATGTTGGTCGTAAACAAGAAGCTATACTGCAAACTATCTTGCCGGAGGTGCCTGGCAGTTTCAAACAGTTTGCTGAATTGGTATATTTACACGACTTAACTTTTATTTTCTCAAAAACAGAGTTGTTCATAGGTCAACTGATTTTCTTCTGGCCTGACAGGTGGGGCAGATGAATATTACAGAATTCAAATACCGATATAATTCCAGTGAAGAAGCTGTTGTCCTTTACAGGTTAAGATCATATCAATAGATCAGATGTTTCGTCTTTTCTGGTTATGATCAATTTTGTATATATTATCATCTCTCTTGCACAATTTATGAGTTTCGATTACTTCCATTTTCTGTGGCAAATATATGTTGACATCAAGTGTTATGCCAAGGCCAATAATATTTTATTATAAATTGTGTTTGTGTGCAGTGTTGGGGTTCACACAGCCTCAGAACTAAAAGAAATGCAGGAGAGAATGGAATCTTCTCAACTTGAAACTCACGATCTCTCCGATATGGACTTGGTGAAAGATCATTTTCGTCACCTGGTAAATTGGCTTGACGAACTCCCTTCATTTTGAATTTTATAATTTCTTTTTCCTTCACTAACAACCAACCAAAGTCAAGTACTAAATTCACTATCCATGCTATTCATTTCGGAATCAGATTTGGTGCAGTAACTCAGTTACTGTTCTCAGCCGTCCGATCTCAATCAAACGATTGAGATTGTGTAAATGAGTTAAAACTGATGTGCAATTTAGACCGTCTGATCTTAAATCAACAGTTGAGATTAAGTACAACGTCGAACTGCGTGATAATTTACAGCAACAGATCTCAATGCATTCATTTCTGTTTCATCTTGACTTCTCTCTTAATATGGATTAATATTCCAGTCCAAATTAACCAATATTTTGGAAACTATTTTCTCTTTCTCATATTATGTGTGACATTTAGAATATTTACTTTTCACAATATTCTTCACTAAGAGCTTCCCCATTTGATTTGATGGTCTTGTCGTGCGCGAAGCTGATAATATTTATTAAATGCTTCAATAACTGATCCATTCGGGTTTTTGTATTTACCAAGTTTACTTTGTTTTGAAAATATTTTTCAGATGGGAGGCCGACCGAATATTCAGAACGAGGTTCTTTGTCGTTTTACCTTTCCAGAAAGACCTGGTGCTTTGATGAAATTTTTGGACTCCTTCAGTCCACGTTGGAATATCAGTTTATTCCACTACCGTGCGCAGGTTGGAATTTGCGACATTTTATTCGTCTAGTCAAATCCTGCATGGTTTTTTTGTACATGTTATTTTTCCATCGACCAATGCAATCTAATTTGTACTTGCAACAGGGTGAAACTGGAGCAAATGTATTAGTTGGAATACAAGTTCCAAGCAGTGAGATGGATGAATTCCATGATCGTGCCAACGGACTTGGGTATGAATATAATGTGGTGGTTAAAACCGTTGCCACACAGCGTTTAATATATTGATCGAATTGTTTTAGGAACTTGTCACTACAAATTATTGTGTATTTTAGTGCAGTAGATTATCATATACTATTTATTTCAATAGTGAACTTCAAAGATTGGTAGAGGAAATGACGAATAGCGAATGGCCTCCAAAACTTTCACAAGTTGACTCAAGGAATTAACAATTTTTACATTATGTGGTACTTAATACATGATTTTGTAATGCTTTTTTATAATTTATAGGGTATGTTGGGATAGTTTAAAATCAATGCAACGGAGTGGAGCGGAAAGAAATGAAGTGGAGCTTAGTGAAAAAAAACAGTTATGTCTTAGTTTCGGTATTATATGATGGGATAACATACAATCTTCGTACATGGTTTGGAAAGTTTGCATAATGAAATAAATTACGACTTCACCCTTATTTTGTGACAAGAATAATGCTAGCAACACACTCTTTAACAAACACACTCCAATACACTCTTTTATTGGTTGAAATTCATGTTATGATTCAAGAATAGAAAGGGAATTGAAGGAAAAGTTTCTTCATTATTGAATAGAATGAATTGTTCTTACACTAACATCACTTATATACAATCATAGATGATCTACCATAAGCTAAGCTACACTACCTACACAGTAACTTGTGCTACAAGTTAGTTACAAAATGTTAGCTGTACAATGTATATTGCAACTTAAAGCTTGATCATGAGCATCACTTAACATCCTCCCACAAGCTGATGCTTGGTATATGTCAAGCAATCCAAGCTTGGACAAGAGATTGTTGAACTTTGGTGCAGGCAATGCTTTTGTCAAAAAATCTGCTACCTGATCATGTGTTGATATAGGAAGTAACCTCATCAAGCCTTCTTGTACCTTCTCTCTAACAAGGTGACAGTCAATCTCTATATGCTTAGTCCTTTCATGAAAGACAGGATTGGAAGCTATGTGCAAAGCACTCTGGTTGTCACAGAACAACACTGGCTGTTTGGAGCTTTCAATGTGTAAATCTTTCAGCAAGTATAGCAGCCATGTTAATTCACAAGTTGCTGAAGATAGTGCTCTATATTCTGCTTCAGAGGATGATTTGGATATAGTTGACTGCTTCTTAGCTTTCCATGAAACTAGTGATGAACCTAAGAAGAAGCAATATCCAGTTGTTGATTTCCTTGTATCTAAGCACCCTGCCCAGTCAGCATCTGAATAACCAAGGAGATGCATATCTGTGTTTCTGTGGAACATGAGGCCTCTACCAGGATTGTGCTTGAGGTATCTAATGACTCTACATGCTGCTTTGTAGTGTGTCACAGTAGGGTTATGCAAGAACTGACTTAACTGTTGTGTTGCATATGTTATATCAGGCCTAGTGTTTGTGAGATATAATAATTTCCCTACAAGTCTCCTGTACAAGCTTATATCTTCAAATGGTTTCCCATTTTCTTGATGTAGCTTGATGGAAGGATCCAGAGGTGTAGATGCAGGTTTGGAGCCAAGCAAACCTGAGTCATTGAGCAGATCAAGACAGTATTTCCTCTGAGAAATGCTGATGCCTTCTTTAGAATGAGCAACTTCCAATCCAAGAAAGTACTTCACAACTCCCAAATCCTTGATTTTAAAGTTGTGATCCAGAATACATTTGATTCTATCTATCTCTTGCATATTAGTGCCAGCCAATATCACATCATCAACATATATAAGTAATGCAGTGAAGTTGTTTTGTTGATTGAGTGTGAATAATGAATAATCAGAGGTGGATTGTGTATATCCCTCCCTGACTAACAAAGATGTAAGCTTCTCATACCACTTCCTGCTGGCTTGCTTCAAACCATACAAACTCTTGAGCAGCTTACATACTTGGTTAGGCTTAGTGCACTGAACACCATCTGGTATTTGCATATAAACATTCTCCTGTAAATCTCCATGCAAGAAGGCATTATTTACATCCAACTGATGTAAGAACCACCCTTTAATAGATGCAATGGCAAGAAGCATTCTAACTGTAGTGAGTTTAGCAACAGGTGAGAAAGTGTCAAAGAAATCAAGACCTTCTACCTGGTTATAGCCTTTAGCTACAAGTCTGGCCTTGTATCTCTCTATGGTGCCATCAGACTTGTGCTTAATTTTGTAAACCCACTTGTTACCAATTGGCTTAACATTAGGTGGTAAATCTACAATCTTCCAAGTGCCAGTACGAGCCAATGCCTCAAGCTCAGAATTCATAGCTTGTATCCAATGTTCTGATTTACAAGCTTCAGCATAGGTTTTAGGTTCTGTGTGTTGTGTGAGAGACATTGTGTAGACACTATGTGAAGAAGACAGATGATCTAAAGAATGAAAAGAGGAGATAGGATAGAGAATACCTGGAGATGATGGCTGTGTGGATGAATCTGAAGAACTGCATACATAATCAGACAGATAGGAAGGTTTATGCTTTATCCTGTCAGGCCTAACCAATGGTGAAGTAGCAGTTGGTGTAGAGTTAGGTAAATTATGTTGTTGGTCAGGTAAATTATGTTGTTGGTCAGGTGTGTTAGGAGGTGAGTCATTTGGTGGTGTAATGGCAGGAGTGTCAAAGTATTGAGTTGAATTATCTGGTGAGGGAGTGATGGAATCACTGTCAAGGATTGAATGGTAATGCCAATGGTTTTTGGAATTGTTGGTGGTATAAGGTAAAATATGATCAAAATGTTTAACATTTCTTGAAATGAAAATGTCTCTGGTTTCAAGATCAAAAAGGATGGTGCCTTTGACACCTTGCTTGTAGCCTAAGAAAATGCATTTTCTACCCCTTGGTGATAGTTTTGTTCTATTAGCAGTTAAAGTAGATGCATATGCAAGAGAACCAAAAACTTTCAAATCATTTAAATCAGGTAAGGATTGATGCAACATTTCATATGGTGATTTATTTTCAAGTACAAGTGTGGGAATTCTATTAATGATGTATGCAGCATGCAACACAGCATAAGACCAGAAATTTTTAGGCAAATTAGACTGATATAAGAGAGCTCTACCAATGTTCAAAAGATGTTGATGTTTCCTCTCCACTCTACCATTTTGTTGTGGAGATTCCACACAACTTGTTTGATGTAAAATGCCATTAGAAGAGTAGTAATCATGCATTAGAAACTCAGGTCCATTATCAGACCTAACAATTTTGACTTGGTGATTATATTGAGTTTTTATCATTTTAAGTAAGGTTACTATATGAGTTCTAGTTTCAGCTTTAGACTTCATTAAGATAATCCAAGTAAATCTGCTATAATCATCTACAGCAGTTAGAAAATATGAATAACCATGAACAGATTTTATTGATATAGGGCCCCAAATGTCAAAATGAATTACATCATAAGCAGCAAGTGCTTTATTAAAACTATTACCATAAGGTAATTTCTTAAACCTAGCAAGGTGACAAATGTCACATATTCCTTTATGATCTGCTATTACATAAGGGAATTTGTTTTTCATACTAACAAGTCTATGATGGGAAGGGTGCCCTAATCTAAAATGCCATATAGCTGTTTTGGGAATGGTGGCATGGTTAGAACCATCAATGGAAGCAACATGAGCCAAACTATCTGTGAGCTTAAGATGATACAGGCCTTCATGCTCATCACCAGAACCAATCATCTTCAAGCACTTCTTGTCCTGAATGACACATTGTGAACCAGTGAAATTAACATTGTAATTAGATGAACTACAAAGTTTGGACACAGCAATTAAATTGATTGAAAAAGCAGGCACATATAGAACATCATGAATGACTAATTTTGAAGAAAAATTAACAATACCAGAATATTTGGCAATTGCAAAATTTCCATTAGGTAATTTAATGTGAATAGGATTGATTTCAATATATGATTGAAACCAAGATAATGAGTTGCATATGTGGTGACTAGCACCTGAATCAATGATCCAAGTGCCAAGAACATATGCATTATGAGAAGAAAGATGAATACCTTTGTGAATCACTGATGAATGATCAGTGATGATGGAAGAACCAACCTGATTGGAGCTTGCAGAACCAACATTGGAAGCAAGATTAGAATTCTGAAGGAGAGTCATGAGCTTATCATACTGATCTTGAGAGAGTGATGGAGGAGTAGGAGCAACATTAGAATCAACACTACCTCCCTCAGCTGCAACATTATGAGCAGATGAATACTTCTTCATGTGTGGAGGTACACCATTCTTTTTGAAGCAATTTTCAACCACATGATTGTCCTTTCCACAGTAAGAACAACTACGAGTAGAAGATTTGGAACTAGAAGAAGGTTTTGCAGATCTTGCAGCATTAACCAAAATCTTAGAATCATCAATTTCAGCAAAGTTACCTTGGCGTTCATGCTGGATAACTAAGGAGAAAACTCGGTTAATTGGAGGAAGAGGCTCCATAATCAAGATTTGTGACCTAACAGTAGAGAAATTCTCATTCAAACCAGTTAGGAAACGAACGGTTTGAAGCAAGATGTGATTTCTACGCGCAGACCTCATAGCTTCGCAAACACATCGCTGACGACAAGTGCAAGAAGGAATTGGAAGATACAATTCTAATTCCTCCCAAAGAGTCTTGAGTTCAGAGTAGAAATCAGTTACAGAACGATTATCTTGTTTCAAAGCATAGATTTCTTGTTGAAGTTCAGAGATACGAACCAGATCACCTTGCGAGAAACGTTCACGAAGATCATTCCATATATCAATGGCGTTCTCCATGAACACGACAGATTGAGCAATCGAAGGAGAAATGGAGTTCAAAATCCAAGATGAAATCAACTGATTGCAACGATGCCAAGCACGATAGGCAGGATCAAAGTCATCATCCGGCATTGGAAGAGCACCGGTGATGAAATCAAGCTTCATCTTCGCACCGAGCGCACGTTTCATAGAACGTGACCAAGAATGGTAGTTAGCGCCGGTGAGAAGAGGAGTAACGATGACAGAGGAAGGTCCATCGCCGGGATGAACATAGTAAGGAGAAGAATTGTCAAGAACTGGATCAGGTTGAGCTCGAACCATGATGAAAAACGGTTACAGCGGCGGAAGAAAACGGTTACGGTGGTGGAAAAACGGTTAGGATCTTGAAGGCGGATGATACCATGTTATGATTCAAGAATAGAAAGGGAATTGAAGGAAAAGTTTCTTCATTATTGAATAGAATGAATTGTTCTTACACTAACATCACTTATATACAATCATAGATGATCTACCATAAGCTAAGCTACACTACCTACACAGTAACTTGTGCTACAAGTTAGTTACAAAATGTTAGCTGTATAATGTATATTGCAACTTAAAGCTTGATCATGAGCATCACTTAACAATTCACATGGGTCCCATAAAAAAATGTGGATCCATGTAACTTTTATGGGACCCATATAAATTTTAACCAATAGAAGAAAGTGTGTTAGAGTGTGTTTGTTAAAGAGTGTGTTGCTAGCACTCCTCTTTGTGACAAACAACAAACATTTTTCACTCTCATGAACTGATCATGGCATGCAAGACTCAACTCCAATACCAACGTTTTCCAAAATTTTTGAAGAAAGTGTAAATTCTATGTCAAAATTGCACAATTGAATTTGATAGTGTTCTATAAGATGGGAGTGAGGCACCGTTAAATTAGGCAAATAACAACCATAACAAAGAAAGTAGATACTACTTGATCTGACGAAACAAAGGCAAAGTAATATGAAAATTAATGTATCGGGAACTGAAGGATGTGAAAAAATTTCAATGAAGAGGATCCTTAACCATGGTGAGTAGCTACATAAACTAAGTAAAAACAGTAGACTAAAAACTAAGAACACAAGAAAAATAAACCAAGAATTTTTATTGATAACTGAAAATTTTGCTTATAAGAGTGGAGCTTCATTTTTACAATAGAATAAGGTCCTATTTATAGCCTAAGTAAGAGTACTGAGTTTTTTTTCATATAATGGACATTTAAAAGTAAGAGAAATGAAAAGACAAAATCTGTCAATCCTCTCTACTAGGTCTGTCATGGCCGTGCTTTCCAACAAAATTTTGGCTTCTTCATCATTTAATAACAATTTTTTTTTTTAGCTTTTGGCTAAAACAACATTTGATACATTGAATTTCAAATTTCTTTTCATTAAGGAAGGACTTCCATTATCATAATTGAAGTCTTGGTCACTAAGATACCTTAAAATGCATCAAATGCACTCTTTTCTTCACATTTATAGAATTATAAGTCCTAAAAATACAAAAAGAAGAAAAAGAAGTAAATAGTTCTATGAAACTTATTTACAAATTTATTTAAGTAAAATACTACTAAATATTGGACACATTTTAGTGTTATCTCGTTGTCATAATCACAACTCTTTATTTTTTTCACTTTATACTTTACTCACTTTAATTAAAGAAACAAAATCCTTATAAAGAAAGATAAAAAATACTACTTTGACCTTCCACTCCCAATTCTAGTTATTTGACAAATTAGTTAACACCCATCTAAATTCCTTTATTTCACAAATTACTACTTTGACATTCCACTTTGATTTGGTTTATTACTGCTCTGAATGAGCAGTACTGAATGCCTCCTTTGGTGAGATAAGGTGTAGTTGATGGTGGTGATGATGCTTATGCACGATGGAAAAAGAGTACCTACAAAAATATTAGCACTCCAACGCTTAATTAAGTCAGTGACAACTCAATATTTTGTGCCTTACGATGCCAAATGATTTGAAAGAGTCCAATGTAACACGGAATGAGTTTCTCCGTATTGAAAACTCTTCTATGTCCCAAGTAATTAGGAGTTACTCTAGGGAACACATTATCTAATTGATCTCCCATCTTTGCCTTGACCATTCTTATCTTCTTTATGGTCTCTTGAATGATTTTGAGCCAATTATCCCTTTATCTCTAACTTATGACCAATACAAAGGTGTCTTATCTTGGGAAAAGGGTGATCTATCTTGGGCGTTGAACGTTATTGGGCTTCCAGCATTGTGGACTTTGGCCCAGTCCGGAACAATTGCCCTCCAAGTCCTGGCTATGAAATATCATAAGCATTTGAATCTTTATTAGGCCAGGACGAAGATGAGGAGAAGTACTGCATTAGCAAGACGTATTAAGTAGTGTTGCTTTAGTATCGTCCTTCTTAGCCAGAACAAGGAAGACGAAAGTGTCATTCTACCTAAACGTGCCTAGGTGTACTATGTTTACACAAGTGCATCCGTTGTGACTTACGGGGAAAACCTTGGTTTGATATTTGTTTCTCATGTTGGTAAGTGCGCTCTAGCGTGGACTTGTGCAGAAATAAAGAGACGCTTTTGTGTGTAATAACTGCCTTGCCCCCCCTCACTCACTAGTAGGTGTGCAACGATGCACCTAGACTCACTTGTGTGGTTGTGTTTCCAAGATATCATTCAGACCGTTGAGTTATTTTCTAACTTCCTATTTCATCTGGTGCATTAGTTTCTTCCAAAACAATATAAATAAGCAGGAGCTTTCGAATTCTTTACCTTAATTCTTGCTAATTCTTCTTTGAGAGTTGTTACTATTGTTTATTCAAAGTCATTCTTCTTTCCAAGTTACTTTCTTTTCCTCTCTCCATTTTGCTTGTTTAAGTATCCTTTTCAAAATGGAAAACAAGAAAACTTCATAGAACCTGATTTCTTAGATAACACCGATAACTGAGAGAATGTGGTAAACTGATCGTGCTGACCAGAAATGTGCGATCGTGCCGGCGTTTGATGGTGGTTGAAGCCCCTGTTGAAGCGGAGGGGGGTTGTGTACCTGCAGGCACTCCGACGCTCAAATCAGTTTAGAGTGTGGAGTGAAGGTTTTCTTAGCTAGAATATGCGTACCTTGTGAATGAAGTGGATTCACATATATATAGCCCCCAGCGCAGGGCCACGGCCCTTGATGGCATTAAATGGCCATCAAGTGGCTGCCGGAAAACGGCTTGGAGCCTTGATGTGCAGTAAATGCTCATCATTCCGGTTAACGGCCGTTATGATACGCAAGAGTATCAGACCGTTGGAGAGTCGAGCAAGTCTCGCAGGCTCTTCATGGTAGGCTTGCTCGGGACGTATTTGTTAGACATCCTCTGGTGCTCGAGCATCTATGCTCGGCCCAGAACAGGAGCCCCCCAAGTTGTTATGCTCGTTGATGAGGATAATAACTTTGAAGCTTGAACGATTCATCTCGTGCTTTCAGGAGATCTTTCGGTTTGTCGAACATAACTATTTCGAGATGGCCCGCCGTGTTTTTCTTCCTTGAGTTTTCGTGATCCCTTTTGGTCAAAGTCAAGCTTTGGAAAAGGGGAAGCGTTTTTTTCCAAGTGGTCAACCCTAGGTACTAGTAGCCGTCTCTTGTATTTATGGGCCGTTAAACACGATGTTGGGCTTTTTTGGGCGGCAAGTTTCCCTATAAATACTTGTTGCTTTCTCTTTGCCTTTTACAATTGTGTTTTGAGCATCGGCGATGGATAGGAAGAATACCAAGAAGGTTGTCGTCGAGAGCTTTAAGTCCTAGAGGGGAAAGAAGAAAACGGAGGTGTCCACTGCTATAGTTACTCGTTCCAAGAAGGCAAAAGAGGTCAAGGTGATAACCCTCTCCTCAGATACCTCCAGTTCGTCAGGCTCTGATGAGACAGATGGAGACTACGCGGAGTTTCTGAAGACTTACAAGTCTCCGGATTTTTACCCTCTTCTTTCCTCCGACGAAGGGGAGTCCCAGATGACAGTGGAATCCAAGAGGAAGCCAGCGGAATTGGTGAAGATTGATTCGGACTCCGAGCATGAGGATTAGATGCTCGGATCCTTTGTAGTTTTCTCTTCTGTACTGGCTTTCTATTAATAAAAATATTGAGCTTTAATATTCGAGCATTATTCATTTTGCAGTCGTGCTTTAATTGTGCTCTTGTTTTTGCTATGTTGTGATAATTTTTCGAGCAAGTTCTTACGAGCAGACATCGTATATTCTTTTTTTGAGCGCGTGTTCGATTTTACGAACTTGTCGAGGGTTACGACGCTTTAATTTCGGTGTTTACTGGTATTTATGGCCCCTTTCGTATTTTTGGCGAAAATAACGGGGATTAGATTCTGAGGATCTTGCATTACCTTTTAGGTTGCGATTTTCTCGAGATATGGTGTCTCGGGTTCCGCGGAATTTACGTGAACAGAAGGATGTGACTTGAGGGGACGAGTCGTTTCGTTTTTTCTCGCCACGTGTAAAGGCTATCTAAATAGCACTTGAGTGGCTATTAACTGAGATTTGAATCTCGAGGTCGTCGAAGGCCGTTGGATCTTCGCGCCCTTTCATTTTTCTCGAGATTAAATCTGGGCCGCTTGTTTGCTATCGATCTAGCTCGTTGGATTAAACCGACGGTCCAGATGGAGGGTGGCGCAATTTTTCTTGTACAGGCGCGTTCACCTATATAGGAGAGTGGTTTTTTCATTTGAAACTTTACAGTTTCTTGCTCACTTCTTCCAACGCCTTTGCCTTCCTGCTTGTTCACGTTTCGTTTGCTGCCACACTACAAGCACCTTTTTTCGTCTCTATTAACCAAGTAAGTGCTTCATCCTTTAATTTTGCTTTGGATTTTGCTTTAATTGTTTGGTTAAGTAGGATGTAGTTAGTTCTTGTAGTAGGTAGTTCGTAGTGTGTTTTTATGTAGCATGTGTAGTTTTTTGAGGGTTATAGGTGGTGATTAGTACCCTTTCCCCCCTTTAAACAAGGATTTTTGCGCGTTTTGAAGGCGAAAATTCGCTATTTCACCCCTGTCTTTTGGGTTTCCCCTTAAGAACAACGTCGAGCATCTTATGCATTTCGTGCTCGGATGTTACATGAACTTAGTGTTCGGAGGGATAGTCTTTAGTTTCTTCGCGTAATTTCTCTAAGTTTTTGTCGAGATCCTCGCCCTTTCACTTGATTTGGCGGTGGAAGGGTGGATTTGAATGTCGAATTCACTTTTCCTTCCTCTGCTTTTTCAGGTTCTTAAATGGCTGAAGGGTCTCAGAGACAAGCCCCACTTTTAGGTCAACAGCCGTCTTCTTCGGTTCGCATACGAGCCGACCATTCTTGGGTGGCGGATGAACCTCGGGAGACGGAGTCGATTTATAAAAATTGTGAGGATGATATTCCGGACTCGATGTGTACGGATATCCAGACCCCTCCTACTGAAGATTTCGAAGTGCGGATCCCGACTGCTTGTCATAGGATTTGCAGTAATTGGGCGTGGGAGACGATCCCTATGTACGAGATCGCGTTCAAACATCTGGGAATGAGGCTACCATTTACAGACCTCGAGGTGTCCATTTTCCGCCATCTCCACTTAGCCCCTCCCAACTTCATCCGAACTCTTTAGCCTTTATTAAGGCTTTTGAGATGACTGCCGAGCACCTGGGATTGGGTCCTACCCTGCCCTTGTTCTTCTACCATTTCGGCCTTCAACGCAGCTGTCCCCGTGGGGAGAAGGCGAAAGGGAAGCTCGTAAAAGGGCCCCCAAAACCTGACACCAAGCACGGATGGGTTTCTTTGAGGGAACGGCAGCGCCTCTTTGATATGTACGTGGAATCGGTGCGGGGGTTTAAATCTGCCTTTTACGGGGTCAGGGCGATAACGACGAGAGGTTGGAATAACTTTGTCCGCAGAGGACATCGTGTAGACGACCAGGGGCGGGAGGTTCTTAACGAGCAGGGGCGTCCCATCGAGGAGGATTTCGCCAAATTTCCTTTTTACTGGCGCAAAGAGCATTATTCTATGCCGACCAGTGAATTTGTCTTTAAGTTGGGGGAGCTCACTGCCGAGGAAAGGTTGGATTACAAGAAGTTGAAGGAATTTGTGGAGGGCTTGCCTCCTTACTTGTTGGAGGATTCTGATGGCGAGCCTATGTTCGGGGAGGATGGTCAGAGGTTAACTAGCACGAAGGTGATCGCGACTAAGGAGTTGATCGTTTGTGACACTCCGGAGAAATTAACCGCTTTTTGGAGTATGCTCGCAGCTTGCTTTTATCTATTCTTACGCTTTGCTCTTTACTTTGCGTGTTTCGATTTTTATTTGCATGTCTTATTTTGTTCGCTGACTGTTGCTCCCGTTTCCGTGCAGGTAAAATGACAAGTGCTGTTGCCGCTCTCCGCCAAGCCTGTGCCGCGAAGAATAAGAGGGAAGCGAGCAGTACTGCAGCGACCTCCTCTGCTCATCAATCCCCGAATGCTTCTGCTGCGGACCATTCCAAAAGGATTCGGTTGAGTGGGGAGGAGGACACTTCTTCTCGTCGGGAGCAGGAAATTGTGGACCTCGATGATCAGGATGATTCTTCGAATCCCGGACCTCACAAGTTGACTCCCGGTGCTCCCGCTGATGACTTCGTCCTCCCCCCTATTTATGCCCATGGCCCCCTGCTGGATGGAAAGACTAAAGTGAAGATCAACCCATCAGATGAAGCAATCCTTACGGACATGGGTCCTGAGGCTCTGCGAAGTGAAATTGCTACTCAGTCTATGGCCTTGCTCAAGTTATTCGAGGTGGCGACATTCTTGAATGGCCGGGAGTGCAAGTATCTGGTGGAAAGGGATGATGCTCGTAAGGGACTGCAGGGGCTGGAGCGGAGGCTCGCAGAATCCGAGGCCTCTTGTGAGCGTTATAGAGAAGAGCACAAGACTCTTTCCTCCAACCTTAAAGAAGCAGAGGATAGGCTCAAGACCTTGTCGGAGGAGAGGGACGGCATCTTGCAACAGGTTGGGGAGCAGAAAGTTACGATCAACGAGCTGGAAGGAAAACTAGCGGGGCAGCAAGCGACTGGAGCGGTCGAAGAGGAAGAAAGAGAGGTTGACCCTCAGGGGGAGTATGCCTCCTCCAGCCGAGCTGCTTTGATTGCTAAAATCCAGGAGTACGAGTCCAACATGGTTGCTACAACTACCTTCAGTTTTAACAACGTTGTGGCCCAGCTTCAGATCCTCAACCCTGGCCTGTCCGAGGAAGGTTTGGACGAGGAGAAAGAAGTCCGCGACGGCCAGATTTACTCGCCTCCTCCTACTGATTAGATCTTTATGTATTTATTTGATTTGCTTGGGCTTGTGATCGCCCTTTTTGGTTGTACACTGACAATTTACGATCCTTGTGATCGCCCTTTTTAGGTTTTATGCGGCAATTTTCATGCGGTGTTTTTGCTTCTAGCATTAATCGTTCTTGCTTGTAGCTTTAACTTAATTAATTTTCCAAACATTCTATACGCCGAGCTATTCGTGTCTTCGCGCTAGTGTGTGTTTAGACGGTGGTCATCGTTATGATAGCTAGTATCGCTGATGCCGAGCTTAGAAGGTGTGGAGAACCGTTCTAAGTGTTTGGAGATGTTTATCCAAACTAGCAACGAGGAGAGGGGCTGTTGTTAAGCTTTCCTCCTCGGGGTGTGAACATCCCATCGTGAGCTGGGGTTCTACCGGGCGTGTACTAAGGCGATGGTGTTCCGTGGTCTAGAACTTTTCCCCGCCTAACATCATCGAGCCCTGATGCCTCGATTTTGTTTTATGCTTTAAGATTTGTGCCCGTACCTAAGCACTCCTCCATTGTATAGGCGCGCTTCTCATTGGCGAAGACACAGCCTTTGTTGAGGGATGGCTTTCGAGCTTCCCTCAACTATAGTACTGTTTGAGCTTTTCGGTATTCCAAGGTCGAGGAAGTTCTTTACCGTGGAGATCTTCCAAATAGTAGGCACCGTTTTCGGTTTTGGCTCGGACTCGGTACGGTCCTTCCCAATTGGCCGCGAGTTTACCCTTATGGGAGTCCTTTTGATTGCGTCGTAACACTAATGTGCCAACGTCGAATTCTCGTTTAATGACCTTTTTATCATGCCGTTTTGCTATTTTCTGTTTCAAAGTTGCTTCTCGGAGGGCCGCGCTGTCTCGGAGTTCTTCCAAGAGGTCGAGCTCCTCTCTGAGTGTTTCATGGTTATCCTCCCCTTCAAGGGGTATCTCTGTTCGGAATGAAGATGCCCCGATTTCTACTGGAATTACGGCCTTTGTTCCGTATATTAATCGGAAAGGCGTTTCTCCCGTCGTAGAATGTGGGGTCGTTCTGTAGGACCGGAGTACACTGTGTAGTTCTTCTGTCCATTTCCCCTTTGCTTCATCCAATCTCCTTTTAAGTCCACGTAGTATAACCCTGTTTGCGGCTTCGGCTTGACCGTTCGTTTGAGGGTGTTCGACAGAGGTGAAATGTTGAGTTGTGCCTATTTTTGGCATAAATTCCCGCACTTTCTTGTCTGTGAATTAAGTCCCATTATCTGTAATGACAACTTGAGGGATCCCAAATCTTGCAAGTATATTGCATTTGAAAAACCGCAGCACATTGAATGATGTGATGCTGGCGAGGGGTTCGGCCTCAATCCATTTCGTAAAGTAGTCGACGGCCACTATTAGGTATTTATTTTGTCCTGCTGCCGTTGGAAACGGTCCTAGGAGATCCATCCCCCACCAAGAAAAGGGCCACAGGGATGAGAGTGTCTTTAGCTCGTTTGGAGGAGCCAAGTGCATATTCCCGTGTCGTTGGCATTTGTCGCACTTTTTTACGTGCTCTTTTGCATCTGCCTGCATGGTGGGCCAGTAAAACCCTGCTCGCAAAGCTTTCATAGCCAAGGAGCGTCCACCAATGTGTTGGCCGTTTATTCCCTCGTGGATTTCGCTGAGGATTGAGCTTACTTCGCTCTCCTCGACGCATTTTAACAAAGGGATGGAACACCCTCGGCGGTACATTTTCCCATTGAGGATCGCGTATGCGCAAGCTCTTCTTTTGACCTTAGCTGCCTCTTTTTTATCAACTGGAAGGTTTCCTGTGTTCAAATATCCGAACACGGGTGTCATCCAGCTGTTGACGTTGATTTCGCATATCAGGAATACCTCGGAAGGTTTTGCTATGCTCGGCTTGGATAACGTTTCCTGAATGAGCGATTGATTTCCGCCTTTCTTCTTCTTCTTCGTGCTTGCGAGCTTTGATAGAATATCTGCTCTTGCATTGTGTTCGCGGGGAACATGTTTGATTTCGGATTGCTTGAACTTGGTTAGTTTTTCTTTGATCAAGTTCAAGTATTCTGTGAGTCGCTCGTCTTTTGTTTGGTATTCCCCGGCTATTTGTGATGCGACGAGTTGTGAGTCCGTGAATATCTTAATCTCCTCGACTTCCATATCCTCGGCCAACCTTAACCCCGCCAAGAAGGCTTCGTACTCAGCTTGGTTGTTTGTGGTTGGAAAGGCGTGCTCGAGTGAAACTTCTATGAGCACCCCTTCGCTATTTTCGAGCATTATTCCTGCACCACTCTCTTGTGGATTTGAGGATCCATCCACGAAGATGGTCCATTTATTTTTATCCGGGGTAGATGGTATGGTCATCTCGGCTATAAAGTCTGCTAGCACTTGGGCTTTTAGAGCCTTTCTGCTTTCGAAAAAGATTTCAAATTCGGACAACTCGAGTGACCATTTTAGCATTCGTCCTGTCATGTCTGGCCTCGCGAGGAGCTGTTTAATTGGTTGATCTGTTCGAACGACGATGGAATGGGCTAAGAAATAGTGTCTTAGTTTCCTCGCGGCCATGACTACTGCTAATGTCGTTTTTTCAATCTGTAAGTACGGAGTTCTGGCCCTTGCAGAGCTTTGCTCACGAAATAAACGGGTTTTTGCCCTTGCTCGGTTTCTCTTATGAGAACGACGCTAATGGCCTCCGAAGCTACGGCAAGGTAAAGGTACAGGGTCTCTCCCTCGTTTGGTCGTGTTAAGACTGGAGGTTCGGATAATGCTCGTTTTAAGTGTTGCAGCGCATCCTCACATTCCTTTGTCCATTCGAATGCAGATTCTTTTCGAAGTAATTTGAACAAGGGTAGCGCGTGTTGAGCAGATTTTGCGACGAAGCGAGATAATGCGGTGAGCATCCCGTTTAGTGACTGGATCGAATTTTCCGAGTCCGATGTAGGGAATTCGAAGAATGCTCTACACTTATCGGGGTTAGCTTCGATTCCTCTTTCGATTAAGTAAAACCCGAGGAATTTCTCAACTTTTACGCCGAACGTGCATTTTTCGGGATTAAATCTCATGTTAAACTTTCTCGCCTGGTCGAACACCTTTTTCAGATGGGTTGTATGATCGATTTCCTCTTCGGATTTGACGATCATATCATCCATGTAAACTTCGAGCATGTCACATATTTCATTATTGAAGACTTTGTTCATCATCCTTTGGTATGTGGCGCCTGCGTTTTTAAGCCCGAAAGGCATTACGTTGTAATAATAATTGCCGGATTCGGTCATAAACGCTGTTTTCTTTTTATCGATTTCAGCCATTTTTATTTGATTATAACCCGAGTATGCGTCCATAAACGATAGTAATTTAAATCCTGATGAATTATCTACTAATTTGTCTATGTTAGGTAAAGGGTAAGCGTCTTTAGGGCAAGCCTTATTAAGATCGGTATAATCAACACACATGCGCCATTTTCCATTTGATTTCTTAACAAGTACAACGTTGGATAGCCAGGTAGTATACCTAGCTTCCGAAATGAAATTTGCCTCCAAGAGGTCTTTAACAGCTTTTTCAGCAGCCTCTGCTTTTTCGGGAGACTGCTTCCTACGCCGCTGAACAACGGCACTAGCCCTAGGATCTAAAGTCAGTTGATGATAAGCGACCTCAGGGTCGATTCCGGGCATCTCCGCAGCGCTCCAGGCGAACAGTTCAGCATTCTCTTTTAGGCAGACGATCAGCTGTTCCTTGACCAAGTCGGGGAGTCCAGTTCCGATCTTGATTCCTTTGAGGGGATCTTCGCCAAGTGGCACCAGCTCAAAATCTCCGTCCGGAATTGGGCGATAGATTTTCTTCTCAGCAAGGGGAATGTCCTTTTGCTTGTCCTCTTGATGCTCCTTTTTTGTGAGTTGAGCATCGAGGTCCACAGAGGTCCCAATGGTGTTTACCCCCGGATTTTTCTTTGGTTTTGATTTCTTGGGGGTCACCACGGTGTTACGATTTTTCGCCGCCGCTTCAAAACATCTTCTTGCAGCAGCTATGTCCCCGTTGATGGTTGCGACCTGATCATCTTGGGTGTAGTATTTCAGCTTCAGATAAATGGTGGACGACACAGCATACAGCTCCGCCAGTGTAGTTCTGCCAATAATGCAGTTGTACAGTGAAGGGCAGTCGACGACCATGAATTGCGTCCTTACGGACTTCATTGTTGTCCCCTCGCCGAAGGTGACGATGAGATCTACATAGTCCCAAGGTTTGGTAGTCGACCCATTGAACCCTTGGAGATCAGGTCCTACATACGGGATCAGGTTCTTCTCTGATAGCTGCAGTGTTTTGAAGAGTCCCGAGTACATTACGTCACACGAGCTCCCTTGATCTACGAGGATTCTGTGGACGTCGAAGTTCGCAATGCGAGCCCTTACCAGCAGTGGTATCTGATAGTTAGGCGAGCCCCCAGGAACTTCCTCTTTGTAAAAGGCGAGCGGGTTGGAGCCTCCCTCGGGTTTTGAGACGGTGACGGGGTTCACCGAACAAATGCTCTCCAACTCTTGGGATTTTCTTTTCACCGATCCGAGGTTGGTTTTGCTGACCCCCCCTCCTATTATAACCATTGCTTTCGGGAAATTCTCCCATGAGTCGTTCATGTGTGCATTGAAATGCCTCATGAGTGCTTCTTCATCCGAACCCGGGGATGGAAGAGGGATTTCTGGTACCGAGATGGCGAGAGCCTGCGGGATGATGGCTTGGCTGTGTTCCTGCTCGGGAACGTCAATGGCCATGGCGACCTCTCGAGGCTCCCGTTGTTGTACTTGTTCGTCGTTTTGGACGTATTTTCGGGCGTAGCCCTTTTGTATCAAGATCTCAATGGCGTCTTTCAAGTGGACGCAGTCTTCGGTGATGTGCCCATGGCTTTTGTGATAGCGACAAAATTTCGTCCTATCAGTATTTGCCTTTAGGGGCTGCTGTCTTGGGAAGTGGATCCAGTTTTCTTGAAGTCCGCAGCGGAGACTCCTGCAAAAATACGCTCCCTCGGAGCGTTCAGTGGAGTATACCTAGTAAACTTTCCACGCGGAGGTTTGGATTCCTTGATCCTATCCTCCCTCTCCCTTCCTTTTTCATTACCTCTTCGCGAGGTTCCAGCTTCATCTTTTTCGTTGTTCTTGGACTTCTCATGTCCTTTGGGTCTTCTCAGGTCTATGGCCTTTTGCTTTTCTTCGTAGACGATGTATTTTTGCGCCTTTTCGAAGAAAGCGTCCAGCGTCTTTGGTTCTTCGATGCCGACAGCCTTGGTGAAATCTCTGTCTCGGCGAAGTCCCCTGTCGACGAGGTACAGCTTCACGCTTTGTTGAAACGCTCGAGGTAGGACTTGAGAGGCTCGGATTCGCCCTGAACTATGGCTTCGAGCATTGCTTCTGTCTTCGGGTGACGCCTTGAAGACGTGAAGTGTGCTCGAAAACGGGCGCAGAGATCCGACCAAGAATCGACGGATCCTGGAGCCAAGCTCTTATACCAAGCATCGCGCCTTTCCTCAAGGTAGTGGGAAAGAGCTTGCACTTGATAGAGCCTCGTACATTCCTGTACTCGATGAGAGCTTCTAAATTTTCGATGTGCTCGTCTGGGTCTGTCGAGCCATCGTAAGTATCCATGACCGGTGGTTTTTCAAGTCCGACCGGCAGAGGGAGTTCTCGAATCCTACGGGAGAGGGGACCTTGGTGGCTGTCCCTTTCTTCCGGGGATCGGTGCCTCTGGTGACGAGGAGGATTTTCCCTTCTAGGGGAGTGCCTCCTCGGAGGGGTGGAGTTTCGAGACAATTCCTCGTTTCTCCTCGGGCTCACCCTCTTTTCGTTCCTTCTGCGAGATGGTGAGCGCGACCTGGTGAAACTTCTGCTCCTTACAGGCGTGGGTGAGCGGTGAGCTCGACGGGCTTGCACCGTCACCCTTGATTCAGCGATTGCGTCTATTCGACGGCTTTGGGATTCGAGCCTTTGGTTATGCTGCTCGAATTTCTGGTTTTGCTGCAGGATTAAGTCCGACTGGCGGTTGATTGCATTGACCAACGCAGCCATAATGTCCTGCATGGGAGCACCCAGAGGAATAGCCATTGCCGGAGTCGCCTGTGGCGGGGTAGCCACATAGATCTGCGGTTCTTCAGGGTTGTAGGGCTCATCATTCATGGGTTGCCTTCCATGGCTATCTTCTGTTACGGATGCCATTTGCCCGTCCTGAGGGTGGTACGGTGCATAGTCCATTGGATGGACGTTGTTTTCCGCCATGTGCTCCGGAATCTGGTGGTTGTTGACGCCAGCCATTGATCGCAAGGTTTTTTTTTTATAGAAGCTTTTGGTTTTCTTGGAAACTGGGAAGCTTTACGTCCCCATAGACGGCGCCACTGATCGTGCTGACCAGAAATGTGCGATCGCGCCGGCGTTTGATGGTGGTTGAAGCCCCTGTTGAAGCGGAGGGGGGTTGTGTACCTACAGGCACTCCGACGCTCAAGTCAGTTTAGAGTGTAGAGTGAAGGTTTTCTTAGCTAGAATATGCGTACCTTGTGAATGAAGTGGATTCACATATATATATATAGCCCCCAGCGCAGGGCCAAGGCCCTTGATGGCATTAAATGGCCATCAAGTGGCTGCCAAAAAACGGCTTGGAGCCTTGATGTGCAGTAAATGCTCATCATTCCGGTTAACGACCGTTATGATACGCAAGAGTATCAGACCGTTGGAGAGTCGAGCAAGTCTCGCGGGCTCTTCATGGTAGGCTTGTTCGGGACGTATTTGTTCGACACCCTCTGGTGCTCGAGCATCTATGCTCGGCCCAGAACATAAACCAAGTAAACCTTGTATTTATGGATTTGGAGTCTAAATTGATGGATTTAACGTTGGATGAAGCTGATCATTTCCATCTTGAGGTTAGGGTAGGTAGGAGTTTTTCTTTCAAACCTATACATGTAAATATTTTAGGGGAAACTGTAAACATTTCTATTGACCCGCACTTCTGGCTAAGTTCTTGTTCTTCTTTCTTTGAGATTTAGATACAAATTGTGTGAATGACTCTTCTTGTTGTTCTTGTTTTGCTTCTTCTGTATCAGCCTATAACTTCTTTACTACTTGCAAGTTTTTTTGCACCACATGTCCACATCATTAATGTTGCGTTTCAAGTGTGAGTGTTTAAGTCCCACATCGGCTATGTGTGGGAAGAATGTTGGATTTATAAGAGAGGTGACCCATTAACTTAACACCTTAAGATTTTGGGTTGGGATGTGGCGTCTCCCTCTCTTGTGTGGTCTTGAAGCATTGGCACATTGTTTCTCTCGAGCTCCCCCGAACTCCCAAACAATTAACAACCTTCATAAGTTGTGTTGAAGGGACCATGAGAATATCCTCTACATCAACATTGCGACTTCCAACAGTTCGTCTATCAATTGCAAGACCGGATCCTCACTGTGCAAGTTGCCTAGTCTCCATAGACAGTTGTTGCACACTGGCTCCGCATGAGTTTCTTGTGAAACCAAATTCTGCACCTCAATTTGATCCGTAGCAGGCACTTCCTTCTGTCTTCCCGCAATCGATGAGTTTGGAGTTGGTGTAACAATATCCTATGTCGTAGTCCACCTCTGGTACCTCAGTCGCGCGTCGTTTACCCTCAGCCAGAACCTTTAATTTAATTTAGTTATTATACTTTTTTTTTGTCAAATAGCTAGTGGCTAGAAGTTTCACCGTTAAGATGGATAAGTAAAATGATCGATGTTTGAACCCCGACCCCTGCATATATAATGCAATGTCCTTACGAACTGAACTAAGTTCACGTGACAATTATTATACTTTTTTAAATAGTAGAAAAAAGAATTTCTTCCATAAAATATAATTTATTTATTAATTTTTTTAAGTGTACCGTAAAATTTTCCAAATATAAAAAAACAAAAAAATAGTCCCCTATAAATAAAAGTACAAAGAAAAAAGACATTGAGGCTTAAGTACAAAGAAATAGACCGTTGAGGCTTAAGGCCAACCCCAATCAATAAATAGAAGTAATAATTGCACGATAACATGTACAACTTGTCTTGTCCAAAGAAAAAAAACACAAAGATATTTTTCTTTTGCAAGAAAAGGATATTTGAAATTTCCAAACCTTCATTTACGCTTTATTTTTAATTTATCTATTTATATTTGAATAAACAAGTTTAATCAACAAAAAAAAAATGATTTTCCAAAAAACAAAAAAGAAATAAGAAGATGATACGTATTAAAATAAAAACATAAAAAATATTAATTACTACCAAGTTTACCAATTTATCCTTATCAATTTTAATAATATTTCAAGTTTTCTACTTTCATTGTGTCTGTGTGGTCCAATTTTTCTATTATGTTAAGTTGTGTAAAATATTATAGTTTAGATTTTTTATATATCTCATTTTTATGAATTTTGTTGAAGAAATATGGAGAGATGTATAAACTAAAAGAATAAAACAAATGAATAGAAATTGTTAGTTGGTTTTGGAAGTTAAAAAAAGTAGTTTATTATGAAAGTTATTAAAGAAAAATGTAAATAAAAAAAAATTGTTGAGGGTATTTTTGGATTTTTAGAAAAAGGCTACACCAAAACAATGTTTTGCCTTTATATATGGTACTAGCGGGCCAGGCACGCGCGTTCCGCGCCTGCCTGTGTCTAACTTATGTAAAAAAAAAAAATCTTATGTTATTGTGAGATTGTTAATAAAAAAAATTTGTTGCTACTAAAAATATCAAGAGTATTGTTGGTATTATTGTTAAGTGGTATTTCAAATTATAGTGAAGGGCAAAATGGACCAAAAAACAGCCAGCTCAAACTCCCATATCCCCTTTATATAATGTTTTTTAAAATAAATAATTTTTTCTATCATTAAAAACATTATAATAACCAAGCATTATTTATCGAAATTGTCAAAAATATAAAATTTGATATTTTTTGAATTTTTATTCCTTATATTAGTCAATATTGTATTTTTTTAATCAAAAATTTTAAAAAATTAGTGAATTGCTTATAAACAGTGAAATTGTGATTTTTCTTGTAATATTATTATCTCTAAAATATAATAATCGGCTTAATTCATAAAAATAATCATTAATTTATCAATTTAACGACTTAATGTACCGATACATTCGAATTATTCCGATGTACCGTAGAAGCTCTCCTAAAATAATCACTAATTTATTAATTAATCAATCTAATGTACCGGTATATTGAAATTTTTCATATGTACGGTAGAAATAATCTATAACAATATATAAAGGGGATAAGGGAGTTTGGGCTGGATTTTTTTTGGTCCATTTTGCCCTTAACTTCCTTTATGGTTTTTTAATTATTCCATAATTGCCCTTAACTTCCTCTCTTTTTTTTTTATGGTTTTTTCATCTATATCTATTCTATGCTATAATATATAAAAAGAATACATGAGTTTTGGGGTAGAATTTTCATAATACCAACATTACCCTTGCTTTTTTTTAGTAGCAACAAAAATCTTTTATTAACAAACTCACCATAACATAAGACGTATCTTTTTTTTTGGGTACATAAGTTAGACACAAGCAGGCGCGGAACGCGCCTGCCTGGCCCGCTAGTGAGAAATAATGAGAAAGTGAAATTGTTAGGACTATTTCATAAAAAAAATATTTCATAAAAAAAATTAAATAATTTATTCTAAACAAATTTTTACATTAATATATCGACGAACTTAAATATCGAATAAAAATCAATGGATCCGTGTGAATGCATGAGTCTCGAAACTAGTTTGTTTTGATAATATATGCCAATGTTTTGACATGTGTTACCATATCATTTGTCACACTTTGCCATGTCAGCGTTCCGTTTGGTGACTAAACAGGAAACAGACATGAGAGACCAATTTTGACACGCAAAAAACAGTAGAATTTTTTTTGCTATAAAGAAAGGGATTTAATACGTTTCTAGGCCCTATAAATATCTCAAATTTTATTTTTAGTCTCTATAAAAAATTTCAACAAGTTTTGATTTCTTAAATATTTTCTGTCATGATTTTTGGTCCCTACTTTTTAGTCAACTCGTATAAATCATTCAAAACTTTAAAAAAAAACTTATGTGATCATGTTTAGTTCATTATATGAATCTCTCTTGCAATAGTTTAAATTTCTTTAACAAATGATGAATTAAATATGATATTTTTTAGTTTTTTGGCTTAAAATTTATAAATAATTCATTTATGTTAAACAAAATCTAAGTTTTTGTGGGAGAAATTCTTATAATATTATAAACATGAATAAAAAGAAATCATTCAAAAATGTAAAAGTAAACAAGAGTTGATTTAAAAGTAGGGACCAAAAGTTGTGATAGAAAATATATGAGGGACCAAAAGTTGTTGAAATTTTTTATAGGGACTAAAAACAAAATTCGAGATATTTATAAGGACCAAAAACTTATTTAACCATAAAAAAAATGTTAGGACTATTCTTGACCATAAGGACTAAAATGTAGGTTTCTAGGGACTTCTATTTTGTCTTTTAGGATCAAATAGGAGTTTGTATGTTTCAATGTTCTACGTTCATTTTCTTGGGGTAAGGCCTAATCCTCTCCCTGTAATTATCTTATTTTTCTTTTTTTTAATAATAATATGAGTTATAGGTGGATGACGGATAGGGGTGCCAAAACAATTGGAATATCTATTCCTACCTTAATAACTAGATGCTCTTAATTTATAAAAGATAAGGGACTAAAACATATTTAACCCTAAAAATGTAGGGGCAAAATGTTTGCGTTCATATAAAATTTTATTCTACCCAGGTTTTGTCCATTTTAAATTCAAATTGTCTCATTATACTTTAAAATTTTTGAATGGTTTCTTGAAGTAATGTTTGGAACATTATAAAAAAACTTTTACAAAGAAATTAGAATTTTATTTTTTTACATGAAATTGATTAAATATGAATTTCTTAGTAATAAACAACAGAAATTCCATTATTGCTAAATCTCTTCATGTGATTCGATGAAGAATCAGAACAAATCATGAGATATTTTCTAGAAAATAAATGGAGAAATTCAAAATGCATGGCGTTGGGAAATCTACACTACCCGGATTGAAGCAAATAACCGCTTCTTAATTTTAGAACTTTTTAGAAGCGTTTCACGGATCTTAAATTGGTTATTGTTTTATTGGTGTTTATGGGGATGGGGATTGTAATTCTAAAAATATTCAAGGAAAAGAGAAGAGAGGGAAAGAGAAAAAGGAAAGAGAACGGAGGAAAAAATAAATGAAAAGAAGAAGAGAAAAGGAAACGAGAGAGAAAAAAAAGGAAGGAATAGAAAGAAGTAAAAGAAAAAAAAGAAAGAGGAAAAGGAAAGAAACAGGAGAAAAAGAAAGGGAAAAAAGAGGGAGAAATAAAAGAAGAAAAAAAAAAGACAAATATAAGATATAGCGAAATAATTCATGGATATATCTATATCTCTGAATTATTTCGCTAAATTCATTATACTTTATAGTAAGGTTAGGATTGATCTTAACTCGCTTAAAAAACCGAATGAGAGAACTAAAACAATGATACCGATAGGAGAAAGAAGAAAAGATAAGATAATCAAAGTTAAAATACAATTTATTTATTTATTTTGGTACATAAAGAGGGCAACAAGCCCAAATAAAGGAAAAAAAAAACTATGAAATTAGACGAACATTTCTAGGCATGCAAGCCCCTGAAATGTCATCAAACAAGATACTCTGCAGCTCCCTCGGTGGGGCCTCTAAAACAATGGAAAAAAAGGAATCATTTGTTAGACTATATGAAGCTAACCAATCAGCACATCTGTTGCCTTCTCGCAAGGTATGGTTAACCTGAACATGCCAAGAAAGATTAATAAGATCTCGGATTCGACGAATCAAAACGGGAGTAGCCCCATTAATCTGACAATTATTTGTAACCATGTCCACTAGCAATTTAGAGTCACTTTCCACAATTATATGTGAAAAACCTTGGCGTCTAGCTATCTTTAACCCCTCATACATTCCCCACATCTCAGCATGAAGAGCATCACATGTTCCGATCTTTCGAGTATAACCTGTTCGCCATTGATCGTCACAGTCTCGAATAAGGCCCCCACATCCTGCAAGATCCAAGGACTCCTTATAGGCTCCATCACAATTAAGTTTAACCCAACCTCCTTGTGGTCTCTTCCAGCCAATGTAGATAGTGTCAATACGTCTCAACCCTCTTATTAGGTGAAGATGTCCGCCCCTATCAATAGCTTGAACCAAATCAAGAATGTCCCGAATAGGATCAGTAGGCTGATGAAAGTCTTCCTCAAAAATAGATTTGTTCCTCCACGTCCAGAGATTCCAACAAGTCACCATGAATATAGTCCAGCTATCGAAGAACTTAGAAAACTTATAAATATAAAGCAGTTTAGGACCGCTCAACTTATTAGATACATCGTCAAAAATTCAAGATAAAAATTAAAAAAAAATTGGACTTAGAAATCAAATTTTGGACATAGTTTTTTCGAAGGAACTTTTATATAATGGTATAAACATGTCTTGAAAAAATCATTCATAAATTTAAAAATAATTAAACAAATTTAAGTATAGTAGGACTCAAACTATGTGCAAATTGTATATTCTACCTTTTTTTTTTGGTATAGTGTATATTCTACTTTTTAAAAATATAAAAAATGAAATTTCAAATTCAAAGCTTATCTTGTGTAGGTAAATTCTAAAATGGACCACTTCATAGAGTGGTCCATGGTACACCAGTCATGAATAACATTATAACAAATACGAATTTTATAAAATCTACCGTTGGATTAAAAGTTTATATCATATAGATTATCCATAAAAAAATTTAGAAAAATTAAAAATCATTTGATATGTTATTGAGAACCATCAAAATTAACGATTTATTAAATACCGTAATCTTGATGAGTCTCAATATCATATCAAATAATTTTCAATTTTTCTACTTTTATAAAATTCGTATCAGGTATATTACTTGTCCTGGTCCTAGGTGGACCGCTTCATTAGCCATCTTGTGTATCATTGATCGAACTATTTTTATAAAGATTAAATAGTGGGTGGCATTTAGCATGGTTAATTGATAAAGTTTCCCACCATGGACCACTTCAGATCAATGGTCAGATATTGCAGTTCTACTAACTCTTATTATACTCTTCTGTTATCCCACTACCTAGTACCACCCCCCATGGCTTCCAATGTTTTTACTACTGCATTAATAACAACCCACACTACCCCAGTCACAAAATTTACCAAATTTCGGACAAATTTATATTTGAAACAAAATCTTGGCATGATATTGGAATTTGTTATAAAATATAAGTAATAGTAATAATATATAAGTATAGAGGAGAGAAGAAGAGAAGAGAGAAAGAATAGAGATTGTATTATTCTCATCAAGGTGTATGTTTACATGACAATACAAGTACTATTTATAGGACAATATAATGGGCCAGTGGAATGGGCCAATGCTTAATGGACATCCACCAAATTATTCATAACACTCCCCCTTGGATGTCCATCGAGGATATGCCTCGTAAAAACCTTACTAGAGAAAACTCATTGGGAAAAAATCCTAGTGAAGGAAAAAGAGTACATCATCCTTTGTGTGTGAACTGCCTCATTAAAAACCTTACCAGGAAAAACCCAGTGGGACAAAACCATGGTTAAGGGAAAAAGAGTGCAGAACACAATTATATCTCCCCCTCATGAAGACAATTATATCTGAGACGAATAAGAGCAATTAATCTTCAATATAGTTGATCAGAAGCTTTACTTGATGATGACTTTGTAGAAAGATTTGATTCTTCTTCTTTAATATAATCTTCTCTGAATTAGCTGTTGATGCAGTATTATCTTCTTCAAATTTCTTGTATGTGTAGAATCACAAACTTCAACAAAACTACACTTTGAACTTTCTGAATGTAGTGTTAAAACTTTCACATAATCGGATGATATTGTTGTATCTCTAAGATACAAATTATATATTTGACTTTGTTCCAATATCTTTGAGTTTATTGATACTATCACATACATAATTAACAAAATGCAATAGTGTTCTCAATTGAACTAAAATATGGTCCTTCAAGACCAATTCAAGTAAGTGATCATTTTCTTGAGACATGAAATGATCTTTGTTCACATCAAGTGACAATAAATTATATTTGTTAATATCAAATATATTTCATTTCAAACTTTTCTTTAATCAATAGATTTCAAGAACTCTTCAGGAGTTTATGTCATCATATAACAAATTCATTTCCAAAGTGACTTATTTATTTCATTAAGTCATCTCTTCGATAGTTTGAAATGTATGTCTCGTGGAAATTAAATCCTTCATGGAGTTTTATATAATCCACGCTAACAAGTGACATATAAATATAGCGTAACACATTTTTCAAATAAATTGAATCTTCCATGTGTTAACAAACTTAATCAAGTAAGAGAAGGATTTTGATTTCACTTCAGGTGAATATTTCTCTTCACAATCAATGGCAAACTTTTACCAATATGCTTGAATAAAAAAAATCAAGTTTTTAATGTTTGTATTTCAACATTTTCTATTCACACGAAAATTAATTTGTATCTATCATGTTTTACATCTTCAGGTGTATGGACTGCTGGTCCAAAAATCTTCACTTTGCAAAGTGACTTTAATTACGTAGCAATTGCGTTTTCATTTAGACAATCATTGTCTATAATTCTCAATAGAATTTATTTCATGATCCTCATTAACTCCTTTCACAAATAGCGCTATATTATATATAAAAATATCATCAACGTTGACTTCCTTTCGGTTCCATCATATTCCATTCATGACATAATTTTCATTCATGACATAATTCGTCAAGATCTCTTTATTATCATAAATTTCAGGTACCTGAGAAGTTCTTCTGGAACTTATAACTCAATTATGTCAAATACTCTTTTGACAGTTTCATATCCTCAATTGGGTCATCTTTCTTTTTAGCTCATTTTCTTATTTGAGGATTTTTTTTCTTTCATTGGAACCGATTGATCTACCACGCTTCAGGGTGGTTAAAATTCATTTGCAATATAAGACTGTCCATCAGGGACATCCATTTTGATCGGAGCATTAGCAGCTGATAGTTGATTTCATAAACTTTGCAAATGATTTATCTTTTGAACTTCTTGTTCAAACTATTTTATATGAGGATCAATGTGAGATAATAACATTAATTTATTTCAAGTGATTCATTTGAACTTCTGGTTCATATTTTTCAGCTGCTTATTCTCCCCCCTAATATTGGGAAAATTAATTCATCACTTGAAAATCAGCCTACATGGCTGTAAATAATTCTCCAATTTTTTTGGCTCAAGGTGATTTATAATAGATGGAGATTCATATCAAATACATTTTCCCAATATTCTTTAAGAACCGTTTAAATGCATTCTATTGGAGCAATTGCACATACACAACACATCCAAAAATGCTTATATGGGAATCATGTTTATAAACAAAGTTCAAATTGTAAATTAGGGGAGAACTTTATAATAACTAGTTGGCTTGATGCGAATTAGTATCTCAATATACATGTTTGAATGTTCCCAAAATATAAATTAGAAGTTATGATCTCATAAGTATCAGTCATGTAATTAACTTTAGACGTCTAAAGAATGGATCTTAAGTCCATTTTTTTGTATGAACATACTACCGGATGTTTCATAGTAATTTCAATTGACATACGATACTTATCACATATTTTCTAAGAATTTAGAAAATGAGATCTTAGCAAAACTATTTGAGAAAATAATCTCACAAACTTCTGGTTGTGAGTAAATATGCATGTGACCAATTTAGTTGATGCATCAATTCAAGTCACAAAATGTCTAAATGGTCCAGATTCTCAAATTATCAATTTCTTTTGGGAATTAGTAACCAATAAAAATTATTAGAATGAAGGAACTTCGGGCCCTTCAATATATATTTATAGTTTTTTTTTTCGCATCATAATAAATCCGGGATGACCCAACCGGTATTGCCAACAATAAATTTAATATAATTTGTAAACTTCTGGTTTACAATAATTTGTACTTCAATTGCACTATTATATATAAAAGTGCAGTATAAACTTCTGGTTTATAACTTTTTCATTACACTTAATTTATCCAAAATATGTGTAGTAAATTAGTAATATATAGAGATATTCAACATCTCTTCATTTCTTGTTTCCATATTGATATTCATATATGAATGACAAGAAGATTATACTTATGCAATCAATTGGTCTGCAAATCAACATCTCCCTTATTATTGGGCTGAATTGTTACTATTGTCATTTATGTCCGTTTAAAAACGTTTCATCATATTAGGGAGTGAGTGCCTTTACCAATCATTGGTACATTTATATAAATGAGCTCCAAGCAAACTTCAGGTTGCCACTCGAATTCTTCCTTACAAATGGAGTCAATAAATTTTGATGACTTTACAAGTCATCTCAAATAGCCACAAATCAACGGCAAACCAATATATAATAATAAAAAAAACTCTTATAATAAATCAATGTAAGGATAACTTAATACTCAATTGTCTTTATAGTTCCTCAAAATAATAATTTCAATAACAGTTTGCAAGTGAGTATTCAAATAACAAGACAATATAAAATTTACAAAATATTTACAAATATTCATATAAATAACATTTGGTGTAATAACTAACAAAATTGAGCCTAAAATAAATTTCCAAATAGAACACTTTAACAAAATAATTAACATTAGTGTTACAACTTTTAAAGTAAAAGAGAGTTTCTCATATAATATTTTAGGCTCAAATTGTCATATTATATAGTTTAAAATTATATATGATTCTCAATTCTCACATTCAATCAACACCAAATATTTAAAAATTTCACAAAATAAATTCAAATCCCATAAACCAAGGATATGATATTAATATCTAACAAATATTCTTGAATTCTTGAATTGAATATAAAAAAAAATATTCCGGGTATAAATTATAATTAAATTTATTTCCAAAAGAAAAAAGATATGATTAAGGTATGAATTATAATTTTATTTCCAAAAGAAAAAAATATCAATTAAATTGATTTATTATGGAAGAAAAATATTTTCTTAATAAGACACAATTTCATACCTTAAACATTGTAGTAGCAGAATTAATTCATAATAACACATAGTACAAAGTTATCGTATAAAATAAAATGAATAAAGTATTAAGTCATGCACACCTTTTATTTTAATAACATTCAAACTTAGTATATGAAAGTAACAGGAAACATCACAATTGTAAAAAATAATGTAAATAAATAATACCTTAATTCATGATTTAAAAGGTCAAGTTGATTTCATCTTGCAAAAATCCCAAAAGTAATAGGTAGTATCACAATTACAAAAATTTGGCTAATAGAAATCACAAAAGAAATTAAACGATATGATATTTCAATTGATATTTGAAAATTTGTCAAATCAACTAATTTTATTTTCAAAACAAATCATTTAATTTCAAATGAATCAATCATAATACTTCCTTAACAGATAATGTAATAAATTGAAAACAATAAAAGAAAGAAATAAAAGGCATTCAATTGTTTTCAATGAGATTGATTGACCAAATTAACATATGAATGACATATGAAAAATCAATATGAAGATTTGTCTTAATTTATAATTTAGAAATAAAAGGCATTCAATGTTATATTTGGAAATAGTATTAAATATGAAGATTTGTCTTAATTTAGAATTTTTAACGGAAAAATCAATACGGCCATTGACCTTGTTTTTAAGGTTATATTACTGCAGGCCGTAAAAACAAACGGTGCGATTCATGCTACATGCTTTCTGTGAAATTTACTTAGCAATTGAATTTTACAATTTTATCCATTGAGTTCTTCAGGAACTATATAATAAATCACTATCAATTTACAATCCTTCAAGGATGTAGGAATATTGAATTCATCTAGAATTCATTGAAGAGAAAAAAAAGTTGTTTTATTAGTTCTTCAGGAACTATATAACACATAAAAGTATTTTGATGTGCAATCCATTAGGGATGCATGGTGATAAATGGTGATATTTCGTAAGTTCTTCAAGAACAAAATTAATTGTTTTCTAAGTTCTTCGGGAACTAAGATTATGAATTCTTCGGGAATTCATGTATTAAATGTCTAAGTTCTTCAGGAACTAAGAATAGGTTCTTTAGGAACCAAGATTATGAATTCTTCGGGAATCCATGTATTAACTTTCTAGGTTCTTCAGGAACCAAGATTATAAATTCTTAGACATGTTTATGTTCTTTTGGATGATCGAAGTGTCGATGTTTCACCATACAGGTGTCGGTCCCGAAGCATAATGATGCTTCACCAGACTATTGTCGGTCACGAAACTCAAACAAAATCAAACATCCAAGATACATATTATAAATAAATAAATAAATAATTGATCAACATTTTATGTAATATTAATGATCAAAGTGTTATGCTTCACCATACAAATGTCGGATATCACGAAGCGTAAACAACATTGAATCAATTAAATACATAAAGAAATGATGCTTATTTATTTATTTAATTTTAATTATTATTATTTGATCTTTATAAGTATACAAGGTTCAAACGATTGATAATCATATAATATTAAAAAAATAAAAACTACTTGTGATTTCATAAAAATAGAATAAGAATTGCGTACCTCAATTGGTTAGAGTGTCGTGCTGATAACGTGTTATAAAATATAAGTAATAGTAATAATATATAAGTATAGAGGAGAGAAGAAGAGAAGAGAGAAAGAATAGAGATTGTATTATTCTCATCAAGGTGTATGTTTACATGACAATACAAGTACTATTTATAGGACAATATAATGGGCCAGTGGAATGGGCCAATGCTTAATGGACATCCACCAAATTATTCATAACAGAATTGAAAATTTTTGAAAACCGCTATTCATTTTTCTGCAAACATAAAACTTTAATATAAATATTGGCATTATGTTGGACATGTTAGATAATAAAATAATAGTCTATGTTATTGGGCCTATTAGTTTAGAGTCCATTAGGTTTTATTATATATTCTCTCCAATAACCTTTTGTAATGTTAAGCATTGGTATTCTATTGAAACCCTAGCCGTCTCTTTCTCTTTTCCTATTTGTGTATCTCTAATTCTAACATGGTATCTAGAGCTTGCCTCGATCCGCCTTGAACCACTAGTCGCTTCCGTTGTGGATTCCCAAAAGTTTGGGAATGTGTTATTAGTTTTCGAGCATATTATTGTTGTTGTATGTTGGATTTGCAAGATTTTGATGTGGTGCGTGATGAAGCTATTGATCCGATTTGATCCATTGTTGGCTACGTTTCATACTTATGGTATTGGTTTGAATGATTTGCCTTTAGTTTCATATTCAAGAAAAAGGAAATTGAGAAGTGGCGTAATATATGAAAAAAGGAGAGGAATTGTTTATTGGTACTAGCATGTTGACGTTTGATTATTGGTACTTTTTGGACGTGTTTCTTCTTATGCGGTTCAGGTTCATTCCGATAGAAACTCAATTGTATTGCACTTCTCTCTGACTTCTTCTGATTGTATTGCATTTCTCCCCCTATTGCACTTCTTCTGATTGCATTGCACTTCTCCCCCTATTGCACTTCTCTTCTGATTGCATTGCACTTCTCTCTCCAATTGCATTTCTTCTGATTGCATTGCACTTCTCCCCTATTGCACTTCTCTTCTGATTGCATTGCACTTCTCCCTATTGCACTTCTTCTGATTGTATTGCACTTCTCCCCCTATTGCACTTCTTTTCTGATTGTATTGCACTTCTCCCTCTATTGCACTTCTTCTGATTGCATTGCACTTCTCCCCCAATTGCACTTCTCTCTGATTGCATTGCACTTCTCCCTATTGCACTTCTTTTCTGATTGTATTGCACTTCTCCCTATTGCACTTCCCCCTATTGATTCTTCTGTTTGGATGCACTTCTGGCTGCTCTTCTCTTTGATGGTTTCTCTGTTGACTGTGAATTGATGCTCTCTGTTGGTAGTCATCTTAATTAGTTTGATTTATTTTTTGGGGTTAATTTGTAACAAGCTTGAAGCTTAGTAAGCGCTTCAGCTTGAGGGGTGATGTTAGAAGTTTATTTTATTTTATTTGGTAGTTTATTTTATTTTCGTATTTTGTTTGACAAACTCATAATGCTTCTTGTTAATGCATCATGAGTTTGAGAGTAGGTGTTAGATAATAAAATAATAGTCTATGTTATTGGGCCTATTAGTTTAGAGTCCATTAGGTTTTATTATATATTCTCTCCAATAACCTTTTGTAATGTTAAGCATTGGTATTCTATTGAAACCCTAGCCGTCTCTTTCTCTTTTCCTATTTGTGTATCTCTAATTCTAACAGGACAAAAAAAATCCAACTTGTTAGATCTGAAACCACATCATTATCATTATCAAGTTTGAATCTTTGAGTGGAATAAAATTATCATAAGGTTTTGATGAAAATCTGAACTTCAAACAAACTTCATATCGTTGAGTGAAATTCATATCTTTGAGTGAAATAAAATTATTAATTTACTATTTATTGTGTATATTATTTGTCTTGTTTTGTGCACTTTCATCTGCCATGCTGGAGGTAATTGTCGGAGCTGTTGACAGGGATGGAGTTGTTCCGATGCGGTTGTTGAAACAAGGATGAAGATGAGTTGTATAAAGTGGTGGTTAGATCTAATGTTAAGAGACTATGATAATGTTGTGTTCTTTGTTTGATCCAATGGTTAGAAAGCAACTTGACCATGGTGAGAAACTTTATCACTTGACCGTGCTAAATGCCACCTAAACAATGGGGGTACAAGAAGGAAAAGACATCTATTTTAACTTCAAATATATATAGAAATAATATGAGAGAATAAAATTCACAGCTTGTGTTGAATATATGTCGATAAAGGAAAGAAAATATAACAAAGGGACCTGTGAGAGAGGCTGAGGGCCATGGAAATGCAAGGGACACAATCTCAGCCACTATGCCACGTTTTTCATATTCCAGTGGTCCACTATTTTATCAATAGATGCTTATTGACGTCTCAATACAAATGACAACATCATGACATAATAAATGCTGCTTAAAAATTGTGTATTTAATTTTTCAAAAGTTAAATTATCGTAGACGTTCTCGTGAGTTTAGCTCAGTTGGTAGGACATTGCATTATATATGCAGGGAACTGAGGTTTGAACACCGATCATTCCACTTATCCACTTTATGGGTGGAATTTCTAGCCACAAGATTACATGACAAAAAAAAAAGTTAAACTATTGTATTTTCTAATAGAATAATTTTAATTTTCTTAACATGTGTATTACAATTAATTTTGTAGAATTAAGTTAAATATAATTATCAATTCTAAGATGACATTAAATTCTGGTCGACCACTCCCCTATGCAATGAAAAAGCAAAGGACATAGTGAGAGGATGAGGGAGCTTGGCAAAAAGACAGATGATATTAGGGGTGATCGCGGTGCGGTTTGGTTCGGTTTTGAGCATAAAAATCATCCTAACCGCGAGATAAAAATGCATGCGGTTCGGTTTGGTTCGGTTGATTTTTAAAAAGTCATCCAAACCAAACCAAACCAAACCAATGCGGTTTGGATCGGTTCGGTTGGTGCGGTTTAAAACATAACGATTGTACCGAACAATTTTAAGCATAAAAAAAAAATAAAAAATTGAAGTTCCAAAATAACATTGTAGTACCAACAAAAATTATTTATCCAAAATAACATTATAGTAACTTACAATTTTAAATATATAAAAAAATTGAATTTTCAAAATAACATCACGGTACCGATAAAATTTGTTTATTTAAAATAACATTACAACACCAAAATAAAATTTCAGTACAAAAAATAAAAACAACTTGAAGTTCGATTAATTTGGTCGACTGACTTGGTAATTGGGCATGTATATTGGAATATAAATATATTTTCTTTTACGATATTGGAATATAAATATATAATAGTAACTTAATGCGGTTTTTGCGGTTATCCGCGGTTTTTGCGGTTTGCGGTTTGCGGTTTTGCGGTTTGCGGTTCAGTAAGAAAGCCATCCAAATACATCCAAACCAAATGCGGTTTTTGCGGTTTTCGGTTTGGTTTGGTTCGATTTGCGGTTTTACTTTTGGATTGGTTCGGATACGATCACCCCTAGATGATATATTGATATGTCGCTATATGCCACCTTTTTCATACACCACTATTTTTGGCGAGACACTAATTTTTTTTTATGTAGCTAGACACTAACTAATAATGTCCTAATTCACTAGTCCCAAAAGAACACAAATTACCCTAAATTTTTATCTCAATCGAACTCTAGATTATTTCGAAACTTTTACGCTAGACCAAATGAAAAGCTGATTCAATATGCTCTCTCAATCAAACACATCTCAATTATTTGTAATTTCGAGTCTTGTTTCTATAATATTTGAATGAACATAAAATTTAATCATGCAATAATATATTTTATATAATTATTTAAAAAATATATTATTTACTTCATCCGTCGCTAATTATAAGATCCTTTTTAAAAAAATTGTCCATAAAATATAAGGCTCGCAACACATTTTCAGATGCATTTATCTCTGCATTTATTACTCTTTTTTAACATATACCTTATCTTAGAATATGAAAAATCAATAATGAATGCATATAAGACAAAAGGTATTCCAGTAATAATCATACAAATTTCAAATAAATTTATTACTTCAACAATATTCATAATTTTTGTAAAAGATCCTATAATAAGGAAAGGAGGGAGTAATGTTTTTCTATCTTTTTAATTTTTTTTGTGACTGGTCAAATTTGTGACCACACACTCTAAGACCATCTCCAATGGTGTAGTACCTATCAGGTACTCATGGTACTTATTAAGTACTACTATTGGAGCACAAAACATTTTAGTACCTAATAGGTACCACTTCTAATATAAGAACTCTCTATCTCTCTTCTTTTTATGGGACCCACTTTATTTAATATATTCAAAAAAGTTTAATTTGGCAATATTATTTTAAATTAAATTTCAAATTTTAATGATGTGGAGTTATTGATGGACCCATTTTAGAACTTTTTAAGAAATGCTCCATTGGAGGGGTTGAGTACCTATTAGGTACTATTATTAAAAAAATAATAAATTGATGATGTGTCTATGTGAGACCATTTAAGTACTCAAAAATAATAAATCTTTTAGTAATTTTTCAAAAGTTAAATTATTCCAGTCGTTCCCGTGAGTTTAGTTCAATTAGTAGGACATTGCATTATATATGCAAGGAACTGAGGTTTGAACACCGATCATTCAACTTATCCACTGTATGAGTGAAATTTCTAGCCACAAGGCTACATGACAAAAAAAGAAGTTAAACTACTGTATTTTCTAATAGAATAATTTTAATTTTCTTAACATGTGCATTACAATTAATTTTGTAGAATTAAGTTAAATATAATTATCAATTTTAATTCTAAGATGACATTAAAGCCTCGTCGACGACCCCCGGGCAATGGAAAAGCAAAGGACATAGTGAGAGGATGAGGGAGCTTGGCAAAAAGACAGATGATATATTGATATGTCGCTATATGCCACCGTTTTCATACACCACTATTTTTGGCGAGACACTAATTTTTTTATTTTTATTTTTTTTTTATGTAGCTAGACACCAACTAATAATGTCCTAATTCACTAGTCCCAAAAGAATACAAATTACCCTAAATTTTTATCGAACTCTAGATTATTTCGGAACTTTTACACTAGACCAAATGAAAAGCTGATTCAATATGTTCTCTCAATCAAACACATCACAATTATTTGTAATTTCGAGTCTTGTTTCTATTAACGAAAAATATTTGAATGAACATAAAATTTAATCATGCAATAATATATTTTATATAATTATTTTAAAAATATATTATTTACTTCATCTGTCTTCATTTAGTAATAATCACACACATTTCAAATAAATTTATTACTTCAACAATATTTATAAGTTTTGTAAAAGATTCCTATAATAAGGGAAGGAGAGAGTAATGTTTTTCTATCTTTTTAATTTTTTTTGTGACTGGTCAAATTTGTGACCACACACACTCTAACAAGGTTGTACAAAATGAAAAGACAACAGAAGGCAGCATCAATGAGTGAATTTTGCTGCATTTAAGGTAGTACACTACACTAGCGGTATTTCAATCATGGTTCTGTTCTTATGTCTTGTTGAAGTTAAACACACACACACACATATATATAGTGGTAAATGGAATTGTTGTGCATCACTTAGAAAAGATTAATTCAAAATCATTTTCTTCAATGAAGATTTTCTTGGCTATACTTCCTCTCCTCCTAGTTGCAGGTTTTGGGATTCTTTCTATAATGAGTCCAAAGGAGATAGAAGAGATTGAAGTTTTGAATAATAATCACAGTGTTAATTTCAATCTTTCTTCTTCAACCTTACCATTTCCTGTTCTGGCCATACAAACACTTCCGCAATCTGTAAGAACTCTATTTCTTTCTTTTTATATTTTTCTATTTTGGTGATTTTCTTTATGTTTTGTTTATTAAAAAATCTTACTAAATAATGTAAAAAACTATGTAACTTTTCTTTTTCACAATTATTTTTAAGCATGGAGTATGTAGGTTTAAACAAAATTTCTTCTTTTTAGTTATCTTAAAATATTGCTTAATTAGTTAATTTACATACCCTTTTAGTATTTCAATATTGGTTTATCACCACTTGATTTTTCAATGAAAAAGAGTAAAGTCTTAACCTTTTTCTTGATTTTTAGGACAAGCAAACAAAGCTTAGAGTTTTCCTCCCCTCACAACTTTATTTATTCCTTTTCTTTTCTTTTTTTTTTAAATTTTTTTGGATTAAATATGTTTTTAAATTTTTTTATATATTTCAATTTAAATTTTTAATTACTCTAATTTTCTATTACCAATTTAATTTCTATTTTTTTACAAAGTTCATGTTGTATCTTCAAAGTGATTTTTTGTTATAAAATATATTATATATATTGTTAATACTTTAAAATATCTTTAACTTAATTAACTATTTATTCATTAGTATAACAATTTATTCTTTAATTTGAATTTATTGATAAATAATATAATTAAAGATTATGTAGTTAAATTATTAAATTAACGTTATGTTAAGACCTTTTAATGAACTATCATATAAAAATAACTTGTAACATCAAGAGTAAACTCTAGTAAAAAAACATATATTTGGTACCTTAATTTTTTCTTAAAAAATTCCTTGATATTTGGTACATCATCTCATCTCAAATATAGGTAAAAATTTATCAAAGAAAGTTGATAACCTGCTACCACAATTTTGTTGATCAACTTTTTCTTATATATATATAAGATCGAAGCATTATTATGCTTTACTTTATGAAAAATTTAGACTGTGTACTGCAACTTTCTTTAGTCATCAACTTTTGTTTATATTTGAGATAAGAATAATATCCTTTACTTCTTTGAGAAAAACATATCCATTTGACCATGAATTTCATATGTTTGTCTTTCAATCTAAAAATACATTAATTTCAAGGCCGACACAATAAATTTTAAAAGTAAGCGAGGTCTAAAACATTTTTTTTTACCTAAATCTAAAACAATTTTTTTTTTTTTGACAAAAAATCTAAAACAATTTTTAAAATTACTTAAAGTGGAAACTATGTTTACATGCATAAAAATGGATATGGGGGCATTGCCCCTCCTTAGCATATTAAAAAGAAGATAATTTCTCAATTCATCTCCCTCATGTAATCGGTAGCACGGGAACAAGATTTAATGTTGTCCAAAAAAGTGTAGTTTTCACATAGTTTTAGATCAGAACCGTCTTATCTAAAACATGTGGCTGAGATTGTTTTAATATATAAAATTGTGTTAAATCAGAACCGTCCGATCTGAAATGGATGGTTGCGATCTGTTACTACGTGAAACCGCGATAAAATCCTACAACAAGAAATCCGGGTTCGGTAGCACGTTGCTTCTTGTAGTGTATTTTGGATTTGGATTTCCTACTGTACAAAAAGCACGCAGTTTCACGCTGTACTGCATCCTGGCCGTCCGATCACAATCTGTAGTGGTTGCTTTTTATTGTATTTAATCTAAGCTGTTGGATTGTGATCGGACAGCCATGATGCAGTACAGTGTGAAACTGCACACTTTTTGTACAGCAGGATCATGCTAAACAGTACCTCCGGGACACTTGTTAAGCATGCCAAAAAAGGAAATAAAATCAATATTAAAAAAATAACTTTTAATACTTTTGAGGTATTGAATGCACGCATTTCGATGCAGAATTTATATTTTTAAATGCTTAATCAGTGCCCTGAGGACACTCTTTAGCATTTTCCTTTTAATTAATTAACATTAATGACTCATCTTTGCATGTTTAACAGAATGAAACTAAAGTTCTCAACATCTCCAAACCTTGGGTCAACAGTAGTGATCCATTGAATGATCCATTGAATGAAACAGAACTTTGGCTCAACAGTACAGATCCATTGAATGATCCATTGAATGAAACAGAACCTTGGGTCAACAGTACTGATCCATTGAATGAAACAGAAGTGTTCAACATCTCCAAATCTTGGCTCAACACTACTGATCCATTGAATGAAACAAAAATTTTCAACATCTCCAAACCTTGGCTCAACAATACTGATAATTCATTGAATGAAACTTATGTTCCTCCTCCAAAAATCAAGCAGCAAAGAAAGTTCAGCATCTTAGATAGAACAGAAGCTGGCCTATTACAAGCTAGAAATGCTATTAGAGAAGCTATCAATAGTAGTCAAACACAAGATCCAGACTATGTTCCAATAGGTCCAATGTATTGGAATCCTAAAGCATTTCACAGGTATACATAAATAATGATCTATTCATTTTAGGCTTAATTGCACTTTTGGCCCCCTATTTTGCAAGATTTAAAATCAAACTTTGTTGCCCCCCCTATTTTGATATTGCCACATAAGCATTTCTCTTGCCAACAGGTTAAAAAATGGATTAAATTGGACCATGACCACTTTACAATATTGTTGAATGACAGGAGCTACATAGAAATGGAGAAACAGTTCAAAGTATTTGTCTACGAAGAAGGGGAGCCTCCAGTTTTTCACAATGGACCTTGCAAAGACATATACTCCATGGAAGGGAACTTCATCCATACTATTGAAATGAATGACCAATTTATAACTAAAGATCCTCAAAAAGCACATGTATTTTTCCTTCCATTCAGTGTGGTAATGCTTGTTCATTACGTTTATATAAGGGACTCCCATGATTATGGTCCTATACGAAAAACTGTCACAGATTATATTGATGTCATTTCTGGAAAATATCCATACTGGAATCGAAGCCTTGGAGCTGATCATTTCATGCTAGCTTGCCATGATTGGGTGAGTACTCACTACTAATTCGACTTTAAAATCAGCATGTAGTTTTTGTCTTTTGTGGGAATCGAACCACCTACCCTGAGTATATAAGTAGATGTTCAATCCATTCTCGTTAACAATTCAGCTACTAGCTAGCTCAATTGATAGTGGGGATGAATTGAAAATGTATTTTTTTTTTTTTTTTTTTGTGAATGGGGATTGAACATGTACTTGAAACTCATCAAATTTGTTAAATATTATTCTTGTGTTTAATTTTCAGGGGCCGGATACATCATCCTTTGTACCATACTTAGAGAAGAACGCCATTCGTGTGCTATGCAATGCCAACACCTCTGAAAAATTCAACCCTGCAAAAGATGTTTCATTCCCTGAAATCAATCTCAAAACTGGTTTAATGAAAGGTGTTCTTGGTGGACCATCGGCATCTAAACGATCGGTTTTAGCTTTCTTTGCAGGAGGACTTCATGGATATATAAGAGGCATTCTTCTTGATCATTGGGAAAACAAGGATCCAGACATGATGGTTCAAAGGTATCTTCCAAAGGGTGTTTCTTACTATGAAATGTTAAGGAAGACCAAGTATTGTCTATGTCCTAGTGGTTATGAGGTGGCTAGTCCAAGGGTAGTTGAGGCAATTTACACAGGTTGTGTTCCAGTGCTTATTTCAGATCATTATGTTCCTCCATTTAGTGATGTTTTGAATTGGAAATCTTTTTCAGTGGAGGTTTCAGTTAAAGATATTCCTAAGTTAAAGGATATTTTGATGAGAATTTCTCCATCACAATATATAAGAATGCAGAGAAGAATTGGACAGGTTAGGAGACATTTTGAGGTACATTCTCCACCAAAGAGATTTGATGTATTTCATATGATTCTTCATTCTGTTTGGCTTAGAAGATTGAACTTTAAAGTGCATGATGATGATCAATAAATAATTTCTTGTCATAATTTGTGACCATGTTTGATAATTTACTTCTTAGTGTTACATTGGCAATGTAATATCGATAGGGACGGAAGTAGAATTGTGATTAATATAAACAATTCTTTTGATTCTCAAATGTGTCTTTCATTTGGTGTCTTTCTCAATTTCTTTTTTGTAATACATATCCATCTCAAAGACTTTTTACGAAACTTCAAAGTCTCTTCCATATATTGTATCTCATAGAAAAATTATTTTCCATCAACTATGTAAAATATATTAAAATATATTATTTACAAGTCAATAAATCTACAGACGCATTTTTACTTATGCTTGGCACAGGTCTGGATATTAGTTATTAATATAAACCTAGTGTATTTATTCTTACAAGTGTTTTTTGTTAGTCAGTTTGATTTTTAAATATGTCTTTCATTTATTTATTTGGTTCTCAAATATATTTTGTGTTAGTCAATTTGTCCAAAAAATTATAATAAAAGACACATTTAAGAACATTTTTGTAATTTTATGTTACATCGTGTGTTGGAGGTCTGCTCCAAATACTTGAACATGAAGATGACGAAGAACATGATAATGCTTGCACATGAATTCTAAAGTGTATGTATCACACTAAACTTAAGGTGTTCTTATGACACTCATTAATATTTCTCTTAATATAAATAGAGTCAATAGTTTAATAAGACTTTATCTTATCAGATTGATGGTTGGGGTGGATATGTGCTCAAAGAGAAATTTAAAAGGATTAAGCTGGCCTTGAAAGATTGGCATGCAACGCACACCCAAAATTTGCCTAGTCAGATTGAGTCTTTGAAAGATAGACTGGCGGTGCTTGATGCGAAAGGGGGAAGAGGATGATCTATCTGAATTTGAGCTAGCGGAACTTCGTGGGGTATCGTCAGATATTCATTCGCTTTCCCGGTTGAATGCAAGAATTTGTTGGCAGCAATCTCGTTCGCGCTGGCTCAAGGAAGGGGACGCCAACACCAAGTATTTCCATTCAGTCCTAGCCAACCGACGGAGAGGAAATACTATCTCGTCCTTGCAGGTGGACAATACCAGGGTGGAGGGTGTGGTCCCTATAAGAAATGCGGTTGTTTCTCATTTTGCTACTCATTTTAAGGCTGTTACTATGGAGAGGCCTGGGGTGGAAAATCTAGTTTTTAAACGGTTGCAGGTGGCGAAAGTTAGTAGCTTAATCAAGCCTTTCTCGATGGAGGAGATAAAGGCAGCTGTCTGGGACTGCGATAGTTATAAAAGCCCGGGTCCTGATGGGATTAATTTTGGCTTTGTTAAGGATTTTTGGGCAGAGATTCAAGGTGACGTCATGCGTTTTTGTTCAGAGTTTCACCGTAATGGTAGGTTGGCCAAGGGATTAAATGCTACCTTTATTGCTTTGATCCCCAAAGTGGATAGTCCTCAAAGGTTGAATGATTTCCGGCCTATCTCTCTTGTGGGCAGTCTTTATAAAATTCTGGCTAAGGTGTTAGCAAACCGGTTGCGTAATGTGATGGGCAGCGTGATTTCTGAGTCTCAAACTGCTTTTGTTCAGGGTCGGCAAATCCTCGACGGAATTCTTATTGCAAACGAGGTGGTGGATGAGGCACGTAGGGCTAAGAAGGAGTTGTTGCTCTTTAAGGTCGATTTTGAGAAGGCTTTTGATTCTGTTGACTGGGGTTACCTAGATGCTGTCATGGGGAGGATGGGTTTTCCAACCCTATGGAGGAAGTGGATTAAGGAATGTGTATGCACGACTACTGCTTCGGTTTTAGTCAATGGTAGTCCGACTGATGAGTTTCCTCTTGAGAGAGGCTTAAGACAAGGGGATCCGTTATCCCCTTTTCTCTTCCTGTTGGCTGCTGAGGGTCTACATGTCTTGATGGAGGCCATGGTGGAGCGTAACCTTTTTACGGGGTATAATGTTGGAAATATAAATCTGGTGTCGGTGTCACACCTTCAGTTCGCTGACGATACGTTGTTGCTGGGGTCCAAAAGTTGGGCAAATGTTCGTGCCTTGCGAGCCGTTCTTGTGATGTTCGAGTCTATGTCGGGTTTGCGGGTTAACTTTAACAAAAGCATGCTGGTAGGGGTTAATATTCCTGATTCTTGGCTTGGTGAGGCAGCGTCAGCTTTGTGTTGTAAAGTGGGAAAAATCCCTTTCCTTTATCTGGGCCTATCTATCGGGGGTGATCCGAGGCGGTTAGGTTTTTGGGAACCGGTCGTGAATCGTTTAAAGAATCGTTTATCAGGATGGAGGAGCCGTTTTCTTTCTTTTGGTGGTCGCTTGGTTCTGCTAAAATCTGTGTTGACCTCTCTGCCTGTCTATTCCCTTTCCTTCTTCAAAGCTCCCTCAGGTACTATCTCTGCTATTGAATCTATTTTGATTAAAATTTTTTGGGGGGGATGTGAGGATCTTAGGAAAACTTCGTGGATTAATTGGAAAACTATTTGTTTGCGTAAGGAGTATGGGGGTTTGGGGGTTAGGCAGTTGGCGAGTTTACGAGATGGTGGTGGAGGATGTTAGTGGATAGAGAGGGATTATGGTTTCGAGTGCTGGCTGGTCGTTACGGGGTGGAGAGAGGCAGGTTGTGTGTGGGAGGGACGAGAGGGTCTACGTGGTGGAGGGAGTTGGCGAGTTTACGAGATGGTGGTGGCGCGTTAGACGAAGGCTGGTTCGGAGGGCATATTTCAAGAAAGGTGGGAGATGGGTCTGACACTTTTTTTAGGACTGACCCTTGGGTGGATGGGACCACGTTGAGGGAGAGGTTTGGGCGGCTGTTTGACATGGCAGAAAACAAATCGGCTTCTGTGGCTGAGATGTTTATGCGGGGGTGGGGGGTTGGAGGGGAGGCGTGGGTATGGCGGCGTCAGTTGAGGGCGTGGGAGGAGGAGCTGGTGGGGGAGTGTCAGTCGATACTTATGACCATTTCCCTGCAGGATTGTGTTTCAGATAGGTGGCAGTGGCAGCCTAACCCGGACGATGGTTATACAGTGCGTGGTGCATATCAGCTGTTGACAGCACAGGATACAGTTACTTTGGATACAGCGGCAGGGCTTATTTGGCACCCTCAGGTTCCTTTGAAGGTTTCTGATGGATAATTTTCGCAAGTGAACGAATTACCACGTAGTAATAAAAATATCGATCCACAGGGATTGTGTGATTAAACGAGTCTAATAGTGTTCATAAACATGATGCAAAGAATACACATAAATTGGGGGTTTGGTTCGAATGATGTTGTTTGTACGAAAATGTTGAGAAATCAATTGATTAAGAATGAGGTTGGATCGTCGACAATTCCCTAAACAACAGTATGCACATGCAATTCAATTGTATCGTAATGAACCACTCGAATGTTACAACTAGATCAACAATATGGTGAATCGCAATCTCTTGTCAAAATCCACCCTATCCTCTACCGATACTTCTCCAATCTCTTGGATGGAAGCTACCGGTAGCGGAGTATTTGAAAACGCGTTGATCGTATGCTACATTCTATGTTTCAATCTCTCGACCGGAAACACTAAAATGCACAATGAATTCAGTTCTGATTTTAACTCATACTCTCATACATAATTAAAATCTAAGTTCATTGCAAGATTGATCAGAAATTGTAAAGCATTAAGGATAGAATTTCATTGAATAACATTCATAAGAGAGAGATTCAATACAGATACAATTGATTACATGGAATACAGTAGTTTAGTTCCTCATCATGATCCAACCTCAATGGAGATCTAGCCTCTCATCGTGAAGTAGCTCAAGTCTTGCTCCAACTTCAAGGAATCAGCTCCCATGATGTTGAATGCTTCCAATCTAGCCACACTTAGCCTCTGGAACACAGGATCAGTCTTCAAATCGTGCCTGGAACTCCCAAGATCAAGATCAAATTCCCCAAAATTTCCAACCCTTTTTCAGAAAAACAGAATTCCTTATATAACATCGCAACCACGCCGCGCGTGTAACTTCCTACGCCGCGCGTGGCTGCATCTGAAGCTTCAGGTATTCAACACTGGATCCGCGACGCCGCGCGTGATGCATCCCACGCCCCCAGCGTGGTACAAAAGTTCCCATCACGCCGCGCGTGGTCCTGCCTTCACGCCGCGCGTAGTGTAAATGCTGAAAAACCCCTCTCTGGAAGGTGAATTACGCAGCGCGTGGCCTTGCTTCACGTCGGGTGTGGCTTCAATGAAAACTCAGCTCTCCTCAGGGCATCATCACGCTGCGCGTGACCTTTCCACGCCCCCAGCATAGTTCAATTCAGCACATTCCTGCACAAAATCCTGTTTTCTTGCAACACAAGTAATCATGCATAAGAATTGATTTCTCTTACATTTATTGATTAAAAACTGATAAAATGTATCTAATGTTGCTAAAATAGGCACGGATTAATGAGTGTGACGATCCGTCATCACAACCCCAAACTTAAACTTTTCCTTGTCCTCAAGGAAACAACTTTTACCTCAAGCTTTTGTGTCAAGACCTTGGCATTTTCCTTAAATTCACTCGAATCATACATACGTGAGAATCACCTGATGATCAATGATCCACCTGCAAACAATGCTCAATTGCACAATCGTTCCCGCAAGACATTTTCAAGTAGTTCACACTTTTCGACCAAGGCTCTATGATTTCATCACACCACTCACATACACTCTTCAGTTTTGGTAATTCACTCAAATCAACACATCAATGCAAGTCAACAATAATTTTGCAAGTAGTCTAAGAATTCATTCGGTTCACTTTGTGCACACACTTTAGAGGTCTTTTAGGGTTATAACGTGGCTTGGCTAGGGTGGATGGTGACATTTTGGATAAGTAGTAGAAAAACTTGGAGTTAGATCCCCCTATTAGTCAAAGAAAATTTTCATAAACCAAACCCTTATTCTTTTGAAACATAGTGGACTAGAGAACATTTTCATTTCAACACACAAGTTTGCAATTCTTTTTGTACTCAAGGCTATCACTTCTTTTTGCATTTCTTTTCCCTTTTTCAACATTCATTTCTTTTGTTTCTTTTTTTTTTTTCTTTTTTTTTTCTTCCACACAAAGCCTTATAACTTTTGAAATTTTGAAATTTTTTCTCAATTTTTCAAATCAAACTTCAAATCAAACTTTTGTAAGTTCTCTAGTACCCTCACCCCAAACTTTATTGTTTGCTAATTCCAAAGAGCAACCCCAAACTTAGTGGTGAGCAATGCGCATCAACCACTAATTAGATGCCTAACCTCCAAGAAAGTCATTCCTTTTTTTCATCAAAATTTTCTTAAGGTTGTGCAAAATAACATTTTCTTTTTCAGCTCAAATTGGTCAAGCAAAGGATAATTATATGTAAGGGTGGATAGAAAGGCTCAAAGGTACCAAGGAACATGCCTCGTGTGTGCTACAAAAGTACCAATCAAATAAAAAGACGACAAGCAAAATCGAGAGACAATACATGAGTGGATATCACACATAGAAGAAAAAGGAGTGTTTGGCTCAATACCTCTCGGTTGGGTCGAATCAAAGAACCGGTCAAAAAGTGTGTGTTCCCTTCCTTTGCCTCTTGATCACATGAGTGCAACAAGCTATTGCACTGCAGGTTTCACATATCACACACGGAGAAAATCATGCAATTGATACTCAAGTAACTAGAAGGAACATGCCAAAGTATTAGAACAAACTCTAAAAGTAAAAACCATTCCACAATCAAACAAGACAAAGTTCAACTTCAAGGTCAAAAATAGTACAATCCAGCCAAATCCAAGCAACATCAAAATATTATTACAAACCAACGAAAGTAGAGTAAACGAAAGTAAAAAGTAGAGATAGAGTAGTAGAGTAGCAGCAGCAGAAAATCATAACCAAAGACGTCAAACGGTGTCATCCGGCTGGCCAGTGAAGTAGTTGGTGAACGGGCTATTCAAGTTCAGATTCAGCCCATCCACATCCAGCATCTCCCTCTCCATAGCAGCTGCCTCATCCTGCTCAACTCGGCGGCGCCTCTCGACCTCAGCCAACTCAGAAGTTCTCAAACCAGAATTGTAAACTTGTCTGGCCTGAAAAGATGTCAGCTCCCTCGCCTGATGTGCCTCCCAATCAGCATCAACTGGATACAAAGTCCCAAAAGTAGGAGGAGGGAAGGTAGAACGGTAAGTCATCGCCTCGGTGTACATGGAAGAGGCGGTATCAAAGTAGAGATTAGGTAGCCCGGAGTATTGTGAAATTTCCATCTGATGCAACATAGAAGCAAGCTGATTAATATCATGAGAATAAAGAGGGGGAACCTGCTCCGGCATCTCTTGAGACTCATGTACCGGATCCCCCTGTTGATCCGGATGATCACCATCTTCAAACCTATTGATTTCTTCTTCTTCTCTCAAAGCTTCCTCCCTTGCAGCATTCCCCTCACCACGGGGCACAATAGGACCTCTCTCAAACTTTTTGATGAAGTAAGATAATGACAAGGGGCGAACAGGATGAAGATCACCTTCTTGCACATCCATTGGAACATTGTTTGCTCTACACAAAGCAGCAATTAGGTTGCAATGCCCCAAAGTAAAAGTAGGATTCGGATGATTGGCTATTTCATGAAGATCTTTTTGTAACCAATACCCAAGATTAATGTGTTTCCCTTCGACCAACAATCGGACTGCGTAAGCATTATCAAGCTGAATCTCTGAATTGTTACCAACAAGCCTCACATTCTTCAACCAAAATTCACCCCAAGCTCGGTGAATGGGATTAAAACTTATTAAACTCAACCTTCTAGGGAGAGAAGCTGGTGAGTGGGCTAGCCACATTGCTCCCGGTCGACACACGATACTCTTCAGTTCCTCCCTAACTTCGATACCACTCTTGTCGATCCTCTCTCTCCCACGCAAGAATTCACACACACCTCCCGCAGCACAACCAAGCAGATTGTTGATAGATTCAAAAGAATAACTAACCTTAACACCTCTAACCACGGAAGTATATTCCGGAAACATTGGTTGATCCGGTAAATAGGCATTTGCAAGAAACTCCCTAACCCACATCTGATTGCCAGGATTAATTTCATCTTTCATCATCAACTTATTAAACTTCTCCCATCCCCTAGACTTAATCTCATTTCCTATCTCAGCTACACCATTCAGCAAATCCTCTCCAAAACCTTTTTCTTGATTAATAGTAAAGGTTCGAATTTGTGTGTACCTTTTCTCATGAACTTCACTGATGAAGTGGGGGTGGACCTGTGGTCGAGTAACATTGCTCCGGCGAGGAGGAGATGCTTGAGCGGACCGAGAAGATTGGCCCTTGCTTGCACTCATCTTGGTTCTTGCTTTCTTTGGAGGCTCTTGTGGGGGATTAGCGTCACTCTTCTTCTTCCCCTTTCCGGTTAGCCGTGTCAACATGGTGATATTATGAAGATTGAAATGGGTTAATTTGGGAAAGTGGTGAAATGAGGGATTTGGAGTGAATTAGGAGTGAGTGAAATGGGTTGTATGTGAATGTGAAGGAGTGGGATGATTGGAGTGATTAGAGATGAAATTGGAGAGGTTTGGAAGATGAAAAAGGGTTAACAATGGAGTTTTTCGCGTGAGAGGGCGAGTGAATTGATGTTGGTGGTGGTGAAGTGGTTGGGAAGAGGAAGAAATTCAAATTTTACACGTTTTCCTGTGCAGCCACGCCGCGCGTGACCCCTGCTACGCCGCGCGTAGTACAAATTGTAACGGTCAAGAACTTCTTTCATAAAGGCCACGCCGCGCGTAATCACCATCACGCGGCGCGTAATCACTAGTTAGAGAGTCCTTCTTTCTCCAGGCTTTACGCAGCCCGTGATGCACCTCCACGCCGCGCGTAGTAGATTCTGAAAACTCCTTCCTCTGTACTGAAAGAGCATGCCGCGCGTGATTGTGCTGCGCCCCCGGCGTAGTTAAGCTCTGTTTTGCCCTGTTTTGCTTCAGTCCTTGCTTCTGCTGCATACCTACCTACATACTTCAAAAACACAACAAACTAAATCATTAGAACCCGTTGGGTTGCCTCCCAACCAGCGCTTGTTTAACGTCCCGATGCTTGACGTTCCATGCCCCTAAGGGTTATGGAGAAAAAGTGCCACTATGTGGCAAGTAGTGTGCATTCCACGGTAACTTAAGGGCATTTTTAACCATATGATCATAAACCTGGATTTTAAAGCATTGTGGGTCTCCATCATCACATGTCATCTTATCAAAGACATTGAATGTAACCTGCTGATCATCGGTCCTTAGCATGAGTTCACCCATCTCCACATCGACTAAGGCTCGGCTAGTTGCTAAGAAGGGTCTACCAAGTAGCAAAGGTTCCCACTCCCTAGTTTCTTCTATGTCCAAAACCACAAAATCTGCGGGAAACACAAATTCAGCAACTCTAACCAACACATCATGGAGAATACCTTCCGGATGCACAATCGATCTATCCGCCAAAGAGAGACTCATCTTTGTCGGCTTTGCTACCGCTCCCGGTATCTTCTTCATCATTGATAACGGCATCAGATTAATGCTAGCACCAAAATCACACCAAGCCTTTTCAATAGTGAGATTTCCAATAGAGCATGTAATTGTAAAGCTCCCCAGATCTTTCTTTTTCTGAGGTAGCTTCCGTTGGATGAGGGCGCTGCACTCTTCCGTCATACTTACCATTTCATCATCTAGTGGTTTTCTTTTCTTTGTAAGCAGCTCCTTCAAAAACTTTGCATAACTTGGCATTTGCTCCAATGCCTCAACTAATGGTATAGCCATCTCAAGCTTGTTCAACACCTTCATGAACTTTTTGAACTCCTTTTCTCGCTCAAGATTCTTAACTTTCTTTCTCCTAGGAAAAGGCATCCTAGCATATGGCGATTCATCAACTCCCTTACCTTTCTCAACCTTCTTGCTCTCTTTTTCTTTTATCTCCCTCTGTTTTTCAACTTCTTCTTCCTCATCCTCACTAATCTCCACTTCCTTAGACATTTTTTCATTTTCCACTTCTCCCTCATGTCTCTCATTTTCAACTACAACCTCTTGCTTATTTTCAACCTCTCCCTCAATGACCTTCTTTTTCAAAGGCTTCTCCACAGCTGGCCTTTCCGGTATCTCTCTACTCCTCAAAGTGATTCCATTGCAAGTTTCATTTTTCGGATTATCATGAGTGTTTCCACCGAAACCTCCTTGGTTTTGCAACATTGAAAACTGTCTCGAGAGTTGACCCATTTGCACCTCAAGATTCTTTATAGAAGCTTCATGATTCTTGTTAGAGGTTGCTTGACTTGATTTCATCGCTTCAAAGTTGCTTTGGGTCATGAGCATGAACTGATTTAGAGTCTCTTCCATCCTTGATGGAGGCCTTTGCTGCTGTTGCGGTGCACCTTGACCTTGCATATTGTTCCCCCACTCGGACCCGTTGTTATTGTTGTTGTACGGCTTCCGAAAATTGGCTAAGTAGCGAGCTTCCTCTGAACCCTCCGGGAAACATCCGCCATTTAGGTGGTCCTGCAAACAAAAATCACAACGCACATTGTCAATTTTACCTATTGGAGAAGTTTGAACTTGTGGATTGGACAGCAGCTTCATCATTGCTTCCATTTGGCTAGTCATTAGCTTTTGCTGTGCTAATAGGGCTGTTTGAGTATCCAATTCCAACACTCCGCCTCTCTTTTTAGCTCCTCTATCATTAGTAGCTCTATACTCGTTTTGAGCCATACTTTCCACCAACTCTCTTGCTTCAGCCTCGTCCCGATTTTTCAGCGAACCACCGGCTGATGCGTCAAGTATCATGCGCGTTTGCGCCCTCAAGCCTTGGGTGAACATTTGCATCTGATTGTGGCCATCGAAACCATGATTCGGGCACCTTTTAAGACAAACTTTGAACCTTTCCCAAGCATCATAGAGCGTCTCCCCATCCGCTTGCTCGAAGTTGCTAATTTCAGCCCTTCTTTCCAAAAACTTATGAATAGGGAAGTAGCGGTCTAAGAACTTCCGCTCAAGTTGTCTCCATGTCTCAATAGTTTCAGCCGGTATTGTGTCCAACCAATCCTTAGCACGGCCGGTGAGAGAGTGCTTGAACAACCTAAGTCTCTTATCCGATTCACTTACCCCCGGTGGGTCGGTATAATCGCAAGCCTCATAGAAATGTGATAAATGTAGGTTGGGACATTGGGATTCCGATCCGGAGTAGGGGTTTTCTTTGAGTGCGGATAAGACAGTATTCTTAATGTCAAAGGAAACCGGGTTTGCCGGTTGAAAACCCTGATTGGCTAGAGCGTCATTATCTCTCCGCCCATAGTCACCAAGAGTACGTCTTTGTGGTTGAGGAACCGGTGGAACGTGGACCGGTGGATCCTGCTCTTCTTCCATTGTAGCTGAACTCTGTCCTTGACAGTCCGGTGTACCACCTAGCAAAGCTTTTCCTCTTGAAGCTTGAGCTTCCCTTGTTGCCTTCCGAATTGCGCGAGCTGTCTTTCAATTTCTGGATCGAACTGCAGCTCAATGGGACCTGTCCTCCGCATGCACAAGGAAACACACAAGTAGAACGCTCCGGGAGAAAAATATAAAACAGAAAAATACGGAAAACACAGAAAATATGACCACTATTGCCTTGTCGAATCAATCACAATCCCCGGCAACGGCGCCAAAAACTTGATGGATAATTTTCGCAAGTGAACGAATTACCACGTAGTAATAAAAATATCGATCCACAGGGATTGTGTGATTAAACGAGTCTAATAGTGTTCATAAACATAATGCAAAGAATACACATAAATTGGGGGTTTGGTTCGAATGATGTTGTTTGTACGAAAATGTTGAGAAATCAATTGATTAAGAATGAGGTTGGATCGTCGACAATTCCCTAAACAACAGTATGCACATGCAATTCAATTGTATCGTAATGAACCACTCGAATGTTACAACTAGATCAACAATATGGTGAATCGCAATCTCTTGTCAAAATCCACCCTATCCTCTACCGATACTTCTCCAATCTCTTGGATGGAAGCTACCGGTAGCGGAGTATTTGAAAACGCGTTGATCGTATGCTACATTCTATGTTTCAATCTCTCGACCGGAAACACTCAAATGCACAATGAATTCAGTTCTGATTTTAACTCATACTCTCATACATAATTAAAATCTAAGTTCATTGCAAGATTGATCAGAAATTGTAAAGCATTAAGGATAAAATTTCATTGAATAACATTCATAAGAGAGAGATTCAATACAGATACAATTGATTACATGGAATACAGTAGTTTAGTTCCTCATCATGATCCAACCTCAATGGAGATCTAGCCTCTCATCGTGAAGTAGCTCAAGTCTTGCTCCAACTTTAAGGAATCAGCTCCCATGATGTTGAATGCTTCCAATCTAGCCCCCAGCGTGGTACAAAAGTTCCCATCACGCCGCGCGTGGTCCTGCCTTCACGCCGCGCGTAGTGTAAATGCTGAAAAACCCCTCTCTGGAAGGTGAATTACGCAGCGCGTGGCCTTGCTTCACGCCGGGCGTGGCTTCAATGAAAACTCAGCTCTCCTCAGGGCATCATCACGCTGCGCGTGACCTTTCCACGCCCCCAGCGTAGTTCAATTCAGCACATTCCTGCACAAAATCCTGTTTTCTTGCAACACAAGTAATCATGCATAAGAATTGATTTCTCTTACATTTATTGATTAAAAACTGATAAAATGTATCTAATGTTGCTAAAATAGGCACGGATTAATGAGTGTGACGATCCGTCATCAGTTTCTATCTTTGCATGGCGACTCTTGCGAGACAGGCTACCTACCAAAGCAAACCTGGTTTCTCGAGCTATTTTATCTTCGGAGGATCATCTATGTGTTTCTGGTTGCGAGGAGGTTGAGTCAGCTCAGCACTTGTTTCTCTCCTGCAGTACTTTCGGCGCTCTTTGGTCTCTTGTCAGCTCTTGGATTGACTCGTCTTTGGTGACTGCTCAGACGCTTTCAGATCATTTCGTTCAGTTTACTGGTTCAGCGGGTGGTCTTCAAGCACGACATTCTTTTATGCAGCTCATATGGCTTGCTTGTGTGTGGGTTGTGTGGACTGAAAGAAACCATCGATTGTTTAGAGGCTCGGCGAATTCTTTATTATATATGTTGGACAAGATCAAGACTTTTTCATTCAGGTGGTTGAAAGCAACGAGTAGTACTTTAGCTTTAAACTGCCATAGTTGGTGGTCTAGTCCTATGCTTTGTTTGGGCCTTGTATAGTTTCTTTTGGTTTTCTTTTGATTTTGGTTGTAACTTACTTTAGTCTTTCTTGGTACGTCTTGTGCTGAGAAGACTTTTTGGTATATATATATATATATATATATCTCATTTTGGTCTTTTCAAAAAAAAAAAATAAGACTTTATCTTTTTTTTGTCAAGTAATCTAGTGGCTAAAAATTCCACTTAAAGATGAATAAGTGGAGTGTCAGGGGTTCGAACCCCGACTCCTACACATAAAGTGCGATGTTCCTACTATATATAAATTTATTTTCTATTATTTAGATCAATACTGCATCTTATTTATTCTAATTAATATTAACATTTATTAATTCAATAGCAAAAATAAACCTGTAAATGATATATAAAATTTAGAAAAATAGTAATTAGTGCTCTGATACAGTAGTTAAGGAAATATGATAAATATAATAAAAAAAACTCTTTAAATTTGCATATTTTACTTTTTAAAAATATAAAATGATATTTCTAATATAAAATTTTATTTGTTTATTTACCTTAACTATTGTCCCAAAACATTAATTAACATCACCCTAAAACTTATTATCTGATTTGTGTATCATTTAATCGAATTATTTTTATAAAGACAAAACAGTGGGGGACATGAAGGAAAAAGACATCTATTTTAACGAGAAAAATGGAAATAAAACATTTGAGAATAAAATTCAAAGCTTGTACTTGAATATATGTCGAGAAAAGAAAGAAAGGGTAGAAATGAAAATATAAGAAGTTGCAAGGAAATGCAAGGGACCTGTGAGAGGCTGAGGGCCAGGGAAATGCAATTGCAAAAGACATGGTGTCAGTCACTATGTGCCACCTTTTTCATACTACTCCCACTATGTCCAATACACATGTTTCATATGGCTAACATGTACCTTAAAAAATATCTCTGTTAAAAGTTATGCAATTTAACTTTTCAAAAGTTAAATTATGTACTTTTTAATGTAATAATTTTATTTTGGAATTTTTTAACATATACATTTAAAGCACATGTTAGCAAGACATTTTTTCATAATTTTTGGCTGAACTCTAACTATAATGTGGTTATCTCGGTTGAACTTGAACTCTTGATTAATTCGAAGCATTTACTCTTGACCGAATTATTAAGAGTTTCATATCGGCTTTAAGATGATTTGAATATACATTTATAAAGTGAGGACAATTATAACTTTACGAATTCATTTTGTAAAGTTAAGTTACATTCAACTCTCAATTCTAAAATATATAGTATCAAAGTTCAAAGCCTCATCACTAGGGGTGTGCATGGTTTGGAAACCACACCACACCTAATTGATGGTTTTGGTTCTAAACCAAAACCATTTCAATAACAAACCGGTTATTTTTTAAAACTAATTTGGATTTGGTTATTAACCGGATCAAACCAATTTATAACCGGTTTGTAATAAAATTTAAGTTATTCACATGATCCAATTTTAAATAGGTTTTTTACTTAAACTAATTTTTTTTTAGTTGATTAAAAAAATAGATTTATTAATTATTTTAAAAACATAATTTTTCATTAATTTTATGATTGAATTGGTTTATAATCAACCCACAAAATATTTTTTTTAAACCCAAATTATTTTTTACTTAGCCGAAAACTTGTTTTTTATATTGTTTTAAAAATATTTTTTATTATTTAAAAAAAGAGTAATTTTTAAAATTAAAAAATCTGATTTTTAAATACAAAAAAAAACTAATAAATAGGAAAAAAATTAAAATACTAAATTTTTGAAAAACTAAAAACATTAAAAACTGATTTTTTAATTATTTTTAAAAAAAAAAACTTAATTTTTTAATTATTTTTATAAATTAAAAACATTAAAAACTGATTTTTTAATTATTTTTAAAATAATTATTAAAAATCTGATTTTTAAAATAAAATAATAATAAAATAGTATGGGTGGTTGGTGATGGCCGGCCGCCGGAGCACCACCACCGGCCGCCGTAAAAGTCACCGGAGGTCCGCCGAAAAATGTCGTCCGCCGCCGTGCCGGCCGCCGGTGGTCCGGTGTTGACCACCGGTTGACCACCGGTCCTCCACCCCTCTTTTAATTAATTATTTTATTATATAATAAAGAATTTTAAAAAATTGAAGATTGGGCCTGAATTAGCTATTGGGCCTAAATTTTCAAACCAATTCCAAACCAAATTACAAAATGTGGTTATGGTTTATAATTGGTGTTTTTTTATTGGAGTGGTGTGGTTTTTTTTTTAAATGGATTTTGCAAACTAAAATTGGATATGAATTGGTTAATAAATTGGTTAAGGATAACCAAATTTTTTGCGCACCCCTCCTCATCACAATTGGTGGACAACGGAAATGCAAGGGACATAGTGATATATTATTGATATGTCGCTATATGCCACCTTTTTCATACTCCACCACTTTTGGCCAGGCACTAACTAATAATGTGCTAATTTACTAGTCCCAAAAAAACTAAATTTACTGATCTAACCTGATGATCAGAAAGGTTGAGGCCGGTCCGTTGAGCAAGCGTCCACACCGAAGGGGGGGTTTGTACCTGCAGGTGCTCCGATGCCTAAGTCAGCAAGAGAACAAGAGATACAAAAGAAGAGAGAGAAAGTAGAATGCAGAATGATTCAGAATACCTGGCTCTCCTGTCTAGGAGAGCTTATATAGTGCCCCCAACGCTGGGCCAAAGGTTGGTCTATTGGGCCGGGATAACCGGCCCAATAGGCTCAACTGCCAAGATAGTCCCTGTATCGTAGGGGAGGCCGTTATTTGCCTCTATCTTGGTTGGAGTCGTTCCGCTATTCGCGGGTAATGGATAGGCTCCGTGACAGATGTGGTTGGATAAAGGAGCACGTGCTAAACGTGCTGCTTAACTGTTAAGCTACGGTGGAATGGATCAACATGCATGGATAGATGAGCACGTGTTTAACGTGCTGCTTGTCCATTGTGTCGAGCAGGACACGTCATTGGCTGACGCGTCGGGGAAGTCTCCCCTTGTTGGGCTGTGCCCCAAATGTCGGGCAGAAGTGATTGGGCCAGCTCTTGGCCCAGTCCAGAACATTTACCATATATTTTTATCTCAGTCAAATTCTAGATATTTCGGAGCGTTTACACTGCATCAAATGAATAATTGATTCAACATGATTGCCCAATCAAACACATTTCAAAAAGTTCCAAACCTGTTATCGAAGAGATTGAATGTGATAGGATTAATTGTTAATAGGACTTAGGATGATGCTGATAGGATTAGGATGATGCTTTTGAAAACAGTTTGTTAATAGGACTTAGGATAATGCTGATAGGATTAATTGTTTAAGGTGAATCAAATGCTCTACATATGGAGGGTTTGATTGGTAGTTTGAGCTTCAACTTTGAATCAAAAGATTAATGCTAGATTGTTCAATTAATTACACTTAATAACTAGTTATCAATTTAGCTAGAAACAAGACAAGAATTATGTGCAGTAGTGGGTGTGCAGAAAATTCAACACAAAGTTTTCTACACAATGTGTAAAAAATTCTTGCACACCAATTAATCAAAGAATAAGATCTTATATTTCGAATGTATAATTTTGTAATCATTAAACCTATCGAATTAGGTGCACTATATCATTGATGACCTTGGAAAAAACCCTAAATTGTCACTTCATGCTTCCACTTACCCATGTAAATTTTGATTTAATGAACATGTAAGTTTGACAATTTAGTCTTTAAAAATTACAATTAGTTTGAATCCAAATCATTCTACAACTTTCTTGAGTTTCTTTTAGTAAAAACTCTGTATTTCTCTAAATCAAACAAAGACTACCGATCCTTCCTCTTCGTCCAAGAATAAACAATTTATCATTCAAAACCTCGATGAAGAAGAAGCTACTCGAACGCTTTGACAATCCCAGTTATTAATATCCTTTTTCTTGGAATCTTTTTGTTATGCTATCTTGGGGCCTTATACTTTTAAGCCAAACATGAAACCTGTTGAAACATTTTATCCTCGTCATCCTGCATATCCATTGTTGGCCTTTCACCGTCCTATAAATACTTATTTTCTTAGTTCTTTTACTCACCAATCTCAGGCCATGCCCTCTAAGTCCGGTAGTGTCTGTTCTTCATGTTATAGTTGGTTTTGTCGTTTAGAACCCGTCAAAAGAATTTTTTGGAGATCAATCGGGATTTATGATTTAATCAATTTTTGGCATGTCTTCTATACTCTTTAATGTTATTATGCTTTTAATTTATTTAAAAATAATAATTTAATAAGGGTTTTTTCTTTGGTTTGAGTTTCTTTTTTTTGGTACATATAATAAGGCTTTCTAAATTCTGAAGTGTACGAATAAGATAATCTTACACTATATATAAATTTATTTTCTATTATTTGGATCAATATCACATCTCATTTATTCTAATATTAAGATTTTGGCTTAATTACTAAATTGGTCCTTTAAAGACATTTTTGGTTTCAAATTGGTCTCTTAAAGAAAAAAAGGCTCAAACTGGTCCCTTAAAGACTTTGCCGTTAGTCATAATAGTCCTTTCCGTCCATTTTTTCAAAAAACTGTTAGTTTTGTGCAAGTCCACTGTTACTAATAGTGCAACACAAACACCCAATTTTGTTTTCCTTCCTTCATCTTCTACCTTCACTTGTTCTTCATCTTTAACAATATTTTCATGAACTTCAACAACAAAATTCCAGATTTTCAAACAAAAAAAAATTATGCTAAATTAAAGGGAGAATAGAAACAACAAAATTCATAAAATTGTGTGAATGCATAAAGGGAGAACAGAAATTCCAGAAACTGTGAAAAAAATATTCCAAATCTTCATCTTCTTCACCAAACAACTACAAACAACAAATCCAAACAAAAAAAAAATGAAACTGAAGGAAGAACAGAAACAGAAACAACTACAGATCTTCTTCATCCTTCTTATTCACACCGCCTTTGTCTTCTGTTTGCGCCGCCGTCGAGGAACATCACACCAACGGGTTTCTCTGTTCGTGTTTCTCTATTCACGGGCATTTTTTCCGATCGTGCTCCGATCCACAACATCTTTGACATCTTGATTGTTGTTTGTTCGCGTTTTTCCGATCGATCTCCGATTGTGCTTCAATCCACAATGTTTCCGTCGCTTCTACAATGTTTTGTTATTGTTTCTACTGTGTTCTAATCTTTATTGTTGTTTTGTTCAATGGAAAAGAGATATAATAGCACCAATATACAGTGCAAAGATTTGAGATTGTTTTACTTTTTCTTTCTTCCTGGGTTTGCTGATGGATGAAGATCATGAAGAAGAAGAGTAAAAAAAGATGAAGAAAAGGTAAATAGTATCAAGTGTTGGTAGTTCACAATAGATACAATGCACATGAAAGATTCAATGGTGTTTTTTTTTATTGAAAAAATCAAATGGTTAAAATTAAAACAATTAATAAGGTCTATGATGGATCATCAGTAATATTGGTCCACCTTAGACATTTACAGTTAAAAATTAACGGAAAGGACTATTTTGACTAACGGCAAAGTCTTTAAGAGACCAGTTTGAGCCTTTTTTTTTCTTTAAGGGACCAGTTTAGGCTGTCTTTAAGGGACTAATTTAGTAATTAAGCCTAAGATTTATTAATTCAATAGCAAAAATAAACTTGTAAATGATATATAAAGCTGATCTGATTTGTGTATCATCAAACGTACCATTTTTATAAAGACTAATCAGTGGCAATGCAACACTGATAGTGGGGGACAAGAAGGAAAAAGACATCCATTTTAACGAGAAAAATGGAAAAAAAAAAGAACATGAGAATAAAATTAACAGCTGGTGTTGAATATATGTCAAGAAAGGAAACAAAGGGTAGAAACGAAAATATAAGAAGTACTGTAGCAAGCAAATGCAAGGGACCTTTGAGAGGCTGAGGGCCAGGGAAATGCAAGGGACACAGTGTCAGTCACTATGCCACCTTATTATTCATACTCCAGTACTCCACTATTTTATCAATCAATAATGCTTATTGACGTCTAATACACATTTTTCATAATTTTTGGCCGGACTCTAACTAATAATGTGGTTATCTCGATCGGTTGAACTTTGGATTAATTCAAAGTATTTATTCTGGACCAAATTGCTAAGAGTCTAATATCGGATATAAGATGGCCGAATATATGTTTATAAAGAGAGGGCAATTATTAGGCATTACAATAAAATTCATACTCGTGGGTATCCGTCCAAACCCTATTCGCTTTGACGGGAAAAACCCGAGTTGACTGAGTTTGAATTCGGGTTTGGGTTTTCCCTGATTTCAAAAGATTGGTTTGGGGCGGGTAATTGGGGACATTGATACCCACCCGAACCCGCCCCCGCTTATACTAAAATTAGATTTTACCTATTTTACATTAGAAATCCTTAAACAATCTCTTAAATTACATTGATATTTTTATTTTTAAATTGAGTATTAAACAAACCATTTTCTCTATATATTTTCTTTATTTAAAAAAACATCGTTGAAACAAAATAATTTTGGATTTTAACTTCTTTTTTTGTTAAAAAAAATACTAAAATACAATTCAAATTCATGTGGAAAGAGCCGAGAGGGTGTGTTAAGAGTTCCAGATGAGTTGTGAGATGACCTGAATATATATTTATCAAGTGACGACAATTCTCACCTAACAAGCCGATAACAAAATCAAATCCAACAGGCATGGCAACAAATCCCCTCAACAAGACCACTCTGCAGAAAATTATAACTCCAATGCAAAGGAAAACCAGATAGAAACCAGCACTAAAGATAATCCTCAAAAGCAAAAAAACTGATGGATCGTGATGAGCTGCTCCGCCCTAGATGGGCTGGAAACTGATAAATGCAGTAGATGATCTATTTAGCAGCGAGATGGGATCTCTTGCCATATCACTCACGACTCAAGGCACGTAGAACTTTCGCAAGCTCCGACCCGAGAAAATCGGATAAGGCCTTATGAGATAACCATCACGACTAAATAGAAGCGAAAGCTGCACCAATTTCTCCCAAAACAAATTTGGTAATAACCTGTTGGTCGCTAGCAGTATCAGCCATCCTTCAGCACGACGATGCCATCTCATTTTACGAGCTGTTTGCTTGAGGAATACAATCGTTGTAGTCAGGAACAGGCAGGAAGTACCACATATGTTTTTGTGGCACTAATTTATCCTTTCCCCGTCTTCTAACATGCCTATATCTTGCTCTCCACAGATTTTACAACTTTGGAGCGCATCATTCTCCTTATAATACAATATACATCCTTCACACTACATTCAATCTTCAAACTTGCCAACCCTAGTTGAGAAATTGATTTCCTTTGTTTGATAAAATTTTTTAGGCATACAATACAATTATTATCTGGCAATGCATTTCCATCTATTAAAACAACCCTCAGACAAACCATAGTCTGCTTTTAAACTTAATGCAGTTAAAGAAGCTGACATCAAAGAATATCTATCACAATCACAACCATCCCATAAGGAGATTGTGCGGCCTTCAACATTTGTGCTTCTTCGTTAGGTTCTTCTTCCATTGTGTCTCCTTCGTCTTGATCTTCTTGCTCAAGATAGTTGCAAATGTCTGGTCCAGCAGCATCCATTACTAACTTCTCATAATTATCAAACATTTTCCTCTGACAACTACTTCCATAATATGAGTGATTGACAACCACTGGGGGAATCGGGGGATATCCTCACCATGGTTCGTCCAATAATAATAATTACTCATGAATCCCTTCCTACATAGATGTGACTTCGAAATTTCAGACACTTGCATTTCTTACACAGGCATCTAATATCCCCTCTTCCGATGTTATCTACATCTTTTTCAAAGCAAACTCAATAAACTCATCATCTACTATATCAAATTCTTTCGGTGATATTCTTGTGCGAATCAACTCTATTATTGATCTACTTTCTATTTTCAGGTACTTCCATCGCTGATGCATTACTTACACAATAAAGAAGCGATAGAAGTAAACTGGAAAGTGGAAACTAACGCTTTGCACATTTAATTTAAACTGACTCCTTTATAAACCATAAAGGAAATATTTTTGGTTTCTAGTTTCATCTAACATAGTTGAGATTGTCATAGCAAGAAAGCAGCAGAAAAAATAAAAGGATAACTGATAAAGGAAATTGTTAAAACAAGAATGGGAATTCACTATAATCTTAATGCAACTCAAATAAGAATTTGATAACTTTCTTAAAGCAGAAGAACATGTGTTAACAGAAGAAATAGCATACTATTACTATGGAATATATCATATTTATATTTGACAGAATGCACAATTTCAACACATAATTATATTGGAGGAATGAGAAAAGGGAAGAATAAGAATATGTAGCAGATTGATGAATTCAGATTGAACTTTGTTTTAGATCAAATATCATAGTTAATTATTGTAGGTAGATGTTTCTCTACTATTATCAGCCACTAGAAGAAGAAAAAAATTTCAACCTGATTCTTCAGTTTATTTCATTGTAAAGAGAATTTCTTGTTCAAACCACACACCCAAAATATGGCTAAATATGATTCATTAAAATTCAAATGAAGAAAACCATAATAACAAATCTTTGATAAGAATGAGATGATGCATCTTAGACCATGCCAACACATTCTACATAGTCAAATTAGAATGAAATACATAAAATGAACTCAATGCAATTAAAATTGAAATCAAGGATTATGAAACAAGCAGTTACAGAAATACCAGTTAATAAAACTTTTGCAATACTACTAAACAAGAAAAGTAGATCACCAAAATAACACAAGTACTGAAAGAAAATACTTCAAACTAAGGGATAATAATATACAAATAAAAACTAATAAGACATAAAATGTCTTCACTTTTAACACTTTTAAACTAGCAAGGTCTTGAAAGAGAAGAAAAGCAAATATGAACCTTTGAAAACAATGACTTACTTTTCCACACATGAATGAAAGTTTAGGACATAACCACCAAGTCAACACAACTGTTTTTAAATTCTTTGTTAGACCGCCTGAGGATAAATTTAAACCAGATCAGGTTTGTCCTACCATTATGTGACATTAATGATACCATTATGTGTTGAAAACTCAGCTTTGACCCTAAAGCAGCAAGCCATGAACATAAAACTAATTTAAGAACAAAGTTAGAACTGTTGGATTAGACCCCTTCTTGTCTAGCTCTTGTTTTCAATGCAACTAAAAGATCAGCTACAAGTAGAATTTTTTCAATTTGTCACACATAATAAGTTTGCATAAGCAAGCAAGGCCTTGAAAGTCAATACAAAGGCCTTACAAGTCTACTCTTACTGTTAAGACTTCTTCCTATCTTGTTTTGATCTATTCCCATCCTCAATTAAAATAATTTTACGAAAAGATCATCACAAGCTTGTAAGTGTTAATGGAGAAGTTCAATGAAAAACTTTAAATTGAGATGCAAAGTAATTTCAACTTATATACAAAGTTATTTCAACAAACTCATAAGTCATAACTATCTTAAGATTCATTTTAATATTGCCTTTTTGAAAAGTGATTGTTAATAAGTTAATCGAATATTGGCTCTAATTACTCAAACAACAACCAATGCAAGATTCCTTAGCTCCCAAAATATCTCATACAAAAAGTCACACAATATTTTGAAGAACACATACTTCATTTTAGCCACAAAATTCATAACCGGCATTTAAATTTGCTTACATCCTAAGTTCTCTACGTCACCAGAAGAACTCAGAAATATCAATTATAACAATAACATTAACAATAAATAATTCACCACTGAAGCATATAAATAACATCTTTCAAGTTTATTTATCTTTGAAATGTGAACTCAACTTTGCTAAGGTAAGTATTCTTTATTTGCATTTCTCAGCAAGAACACTCTGTGTGCAAGTAAAAATCTTAATCAAACACAACAATACCTAAAATCACCAAAATGCAAGATACAAACACAAATCGCACATCAGTGATAAAGCGAGTCAGAACTATTGCGATTTTGGTAGATAGTTGTTTGACATAAGATAGTTGTTTTTTTAAAAAAATTGTTATTAGTAGAATATTTTGTCCATTGTTTAATTTATTTATTACATTATTATATATTTAAGGAAATGGTACTTAAAAGATTTAGAAAGAAAGTAAGAATAAAACCAGAGAGAAAGTATAGCAATGAAAGTGATTGAAATTTCAAATGTGTATATAGTAAAATTTAAGAGTAAGAAAATAATTGAATTTGAATGAAAAGTTATGTTGGGAGAAACAAAAAAGTTTTTATGTGATAGGTAACTTGGTGCATGCGGCTTGGTGCAAATATGAGAAGCATATGGTTTGGTGCAAGTGGCTTGGTACAAAAAAGTTTCTCATTTGATCCCAACCAATTTGGTTAAGAGAAGCATGTGACTTGGTGCAAATATGACTTTTTCACTCACATCAAAGCCAAAACGGCTTAGTTAGCTCAAAAATGGCTTGGTTACTTGCTACCTTAGTTCAGTTTGATAAATTTTGGACACCAAATGCCTTATTTTGAACACGGCAGCATCTTAAGTAAGGACAATTGAGAGTTTTCCAAAACAATTAATTTTCTTATATAAATTAGATATACAAATTTTTAGATGAAATTTTTATATTAATATGCTTAAATAGTATTCGGAACACTGTTTTCCTAAAATTAATAATACAATTTATAATAGTATCTTAGGATGTTAATAAAGGAATAATATAACTACATTAAATGGTTCTCATGGACTTAGTTTATTTAACGGTGGAACATCGTATTTTATAAGCAGGAGTTTGTATTCGAAACCTAAAGACTTCAATAATCTACTTTAGAAATATGGAAATTTTAATCACTAACAAAAAAAGACTCGTGCCGTGCATGGCACGGGTCAGGATCTAGTTGTTGACAAAGGAAAGAAAGGGTAGAAACGGCAATCCAAGAAGTTGCATGCAAATGAGAACTCGAATATTAAGAACGCAGTGTGAGGACGCTTGGCATAAAGATATTCATATGCCAGCCACACTACCACCTTTTTCTTACTGAATTAATTATTATTATTTATAATTTGTTTGGTACAAACTCCATTAATTATTTTATCAAACAATATTAGACTAATTTTAATAGAAAATAGTTTATTTATATTCGCATTAAATAATTTTAATATTTTTAAGAATTCTTTTTTTTAAATAACTATATAAATTTGAAATAAATGAATAATTTCTTAATTTAAACTTATAAATGATGTTTTAATCATTCATTTTCAACAATTATTAATAGTAAAAAATAAATATATAAAAAAATTAATAATCCATGTTTTTAATAACATAAAATTAAGTAATTAAATTCAAGGACTTGAGTATAACCCTTTATTAAAAACTATTTTTAAACAAAATTATTTATTTATTTTTTAATCAAAAAATTTTGAGTTGGATCTCAATTTTTTTTCACCACCACTATCCAGTCTACTTGACCGCCTAATTTAATTCGTGAATTAATTCTGATATCAAGTAGTTTTAGTTTCCATCTAATCCCAATTGTGGGGATCAGGTTGAATCTCAAGTTTAGTTATATACAATTAAGTGAGAACTATTTATTTTTTTGCATAATAAGTGAGAGCTATTTAGATTATTTTGTTAATACCAAAATAATGTTCGGTGAACAAAAAAGGGAGTTAAAGTAAATGAATCCTTTGTTTGTTTGCTTTGGGATCTTGGTCTTTATGAGTCTTTCACTCAAACATTGTAGAAAAAGAAAAAGGAAATTAAAAATAGACAAAACAAAACAAGGAAACGGTAGCATCAGCATGCATGAATTTTGCTGCTACAATGTACCATCTAATGTATATAGTGCATGTTTTTCATTCATGATTCTGTCTTGTTGAAGTTAACACAGAGTGGCATTTCTTGTCCACATTCATAAAAGGTACTTATCTTATATCATCACAATGGTTAATGGTAAATGGAATTGTTGTACATCATTAAGAAGAGATTCAATAGCATCTTCTTCAATGAAGCTCTTTTTGGTCATATTTCCTCTCATCTTAGTTGTGGTTTTTGGAATTGTTTCTATAATGAATCCAAAAGAGAGAGAAGAGATTATCGATTTGAGATCTGAAGCGGTGCTGGAAGATGTGAATGGAATTCATAATGCAAATTTCAATCATTCTTTAGCTTCAACACCATTTCCAGTTCAACTCATGCAAACACCACCTCAACAATCTGTAACTGTAAGTCCTCTGTTTTTGTCTCTGTTTTGGTGATTTTCTTTTTATTCTGATTTTTTAAGTTTTCTTTAATTGTTAAAAGTTTAACTAAATACTAGTATTGTACTTTTAACTAGGTAGTAACTTCTGAAAAAAAAATTATTTTAATTTTTTTAACATGTATCTTAATGCATACATTGCTTAATTAACAGAACTTTTTTAGTATTTAATTAGTTTAGCTTCACTTGATTTTTCTATGAATAGTTATTTTATTTGAGAAGAAATTTCCTAGAGCTAATTAAACTCTTTAATTTCTACCTGAAAAAGAGTTAAGTCCAGTCCTTAACCATTTTCTTGATTTTTGGGACTAGCTAAAGAAGCTTGTATGTTTGCAAAATTGCACTCATAATTTGTGATAATGAATTCTCAAGCACATGCACTCATGTGCTTTTTTTATTTTATTTAATAATGTATCCATGAGCATAACTCAGTTGGAAGACACGTTGCATTATATATGCAAGAGTCGAAGTTCGAACCTGAAATTCTCCACGTATTCAAATCAAGGGTGAATTTCTAATCATTACACTATTTGAACAAAAAAAAAAAAAGATGGGAGCGAGTATATATATTTCCTTTCATATTTGTCACACTTTTCTTTTTCGGAAAACATATATATTTTTTTACTTGAATAAGTAAATAATTGACTAAAGTTAATGACTCATGTCTATTGAACAGAATGAAAAAGAAGTTCTCAAACCTTGGATCAACAGTACTGATCCATTGAATGAAACATATGTACCTCATACAAGAATGAAGCAACAAAAAAAGTTCAGCATTTTAGACAGAACAGAAGCTGGTCTATCACAAGCTAGAGCTGCTATTAGAGAAGCCAACAATATGAATCAAACACAAGATCCAGACTATGTTCCAATAGGTCCAATGTATTGGAATGCTAAGGCATTTCACAGGTATATAAACAATGCACTATTTATTTTAACTCTATCTATCTACTTTTATATTTTTAGAGTGGAATGGCAATTTCATCATCAAAACAGTAACCATCAGTTGGTCAAATCCATCTTTCGTACGATTAGATATTTCTTCATTGAAACTGTAACTCGACAATCAAAATTGTGATTACATTAAGTTCACGTTTAAGATTAAGTTCAAACATTAGACAACATGACGTGACACATTATTTGAAAATGTGGTTATTCACGTGGACTCTACATTATTACCACCCGGTGGTTATTCACGTGGACTCTACATCATTACCATCCGTTACTCTTCAATTTTCTTTTGAAATCTATCCTGTAGAGGTACTCAAATTGGATTCGTGATCGATTTCTAGGTTTCGCCATAAACCTAATTAGTTACTTCCAATTTGGTAAATAAATAGTTCAAACCGCACTCAAAGGTAGGGCATTTTCCATTTTTATAGGAACTTTTGGTTACTATAATTTTGTTGGAAAAAGTAACTCCTATGTTTTTACCATACATAACTATAAGAGTTAATTTTGTCCATATAGATGTAATAGTGATCAGTCGTCTACAGAGATTGGCATATCTTCATTTAATGTGTCATGTGATGTTGTCTAACGTCTTTATTTACCAACGGAACAATTTTGATTGACACATTGCAATTTTTGGGATGAAATTGCTAACTTTTAAAAATGATGGACAAATTTGCGAATGATTACAATTTTAGGTCGAAATTGATTATTGCCTCTATATTGTTAACTTACCAATCAAATTTTCCCTACTCTTCACAATGGAAACTTACAAATATGCACTTAATATCATATTAACCATGACCACTTTACATAATTGCTATTGCTATTATTGACAGGAGCTACTTAGAAATGGAAAAACTGTTCAAAGTATTCGTCTACGAAGAAGGGGAGCCTCCAGTTTTTCACAACGGACCTTGCAAAAGCATATACTCCATGGAAGGGAACTTTATCCATGCTATTGAAATGAATGACAAATTTAGAACAAAAGATCCTCAAAAAGCACATGTATTTTTCCTTCCATTCAGTGTGGTAATGTTGGTCCGATTCGTTTATTTAAGGGAGTCGCGTGATTTTGGTCCTATAAGGAAAACAGTCACAGATTATATCAATGTCATTTCTGAAAAATATCCGTATTGGAATCGAAGCCTTGGAGCTGATCATTTCATGCTAGCTTGCCATGACTGGGTGAGTACCTCACTACTAGTACTAACTAATTCATAAATTATTACTTTTTTACCAAACCAATGGTCGCATCGTAATTCTTAATATTATATAAAATTGCGATAAAACGCAGTTGATGACATCTCAATTGCAGCCGCATTGTAATGACACAAAGTATCCCCCGGCTTTTAGTAGGTCTTTCACCCCATCTTTTTTTTTTTAGCGATAGGGCACGAATCGGAAACCTTGCTTAAGGGACCCGAGTCTAGTAACACTTGGATGAATGTAATGTTCCTAAAGAACAAGAAAAAACACTTTGACATATGAATAGTAGTGGAGTGCTATACTAATTGATCAAATGTTTTTCTTGTGATTAAGGGGCCAGAGACTTCATTCTCCGTACCATACCTACACAAGAACTCAATTCGTGTACTATGCAATGCTAACACCTCAGAAAGATTCAACCCTGCAAAAGATGTTTCATTCCCTGAAATCAATCTCCAAACAGGTTCAATAAATGGTTTTCTAGGTGGACCATCAGCATCTCAACGACCAATTTTAGCTTTCTTTGCGGGAGGACTTCATGGATATATACGATCCATTCTTCTCGACCATTGGGAAAACAAGGATCAAGATATCATGGTTCAACAGTATCTTCCAAAGGGTGTTTCTTACTATGAAATGTTAAGGAAGAGTAAGTACTGTCTATGTCCAAGTGGTTATGAGGTGGCTAGTCCAAGGGTAGTTGAGGCAATTTACACAGGTTGTGTTCCGGTGCTTATTTCAGATCATTATGTTCCTCCATTTAGTGATGTTTTGAATTGGAAGGCTTTTTCAGTTGAGGTTTCAGTTGAAGATATTCCGAAGTTGAAGGATATTTTGATGAGAATTTCTCCAACGCAGTATATAAGAATGCAGAGAAGAGTTGGACAAATTAGGAGACATTTTGAGGTACATTCTCCACCAAAGAGATATGATGTGTTTCATATGATCCTTCATTCTGTTTGGCTTAGAAGATTGAATTTTAGAGTCCATGATGATGAATAAATAAGTTCTCCTAAGTGTTAATTTGTGACTATGTTTCAGAATTTACTACTTCCAATGGCAATGTAATTTGTGACTATAAGTTCTTTCTATTTCTGTTTTGTATATTATGCATGAAAAATAGTATGTTTATGGACATTTTGGAATTAGTATAAATCAAATATGCAAATTATGTAATTCTTCCTTTCAATTGTTGCACCAAACACTGATATTTGCTGCAAGCAAACATGAAAAAATTATGGTTTATGTTCATGCTCAAACTCAAACACTTCAAATTATAGAACAGCATATCGGGAATCGTTAATTTGAGAATAAGACTCCTTTTTCACCAAAAGCATATCCTTGTTATTAATATATAGTAGTTTTTCTTAGAATTGAGTATTAAGTCTAACTCATCCTTACAAAATCAGTTTGTAAGATGAGAATTGTCTTTACTTTATAAACACATATTCAGATCATCTAACATTGACAATCATTGATATCTTTCAGATCATCTCCTTATTATCCTATATATCTTCATACAACATTAATGTATTCAAAAGCTTCACACATTTCTATTATTTAGTCACACAATCATTAATACATGCATACTATAACCCTATCCAAATTTTAGAGAGAATTAATGTTGGATTAGAGTTGCAATCACCTATAAAAATTGGAAATAAAAGATATCAATGTATTCAAAGATTTGAAATGTAATGTTATAATATCAAGGATTTCACCACATTTTCTTCAAATAATTTGTGTAAAGACAAATATTGATTTTTGGTGACACTTACTTAAACTTCTGATAATCTGGAGGTATTTATCTAGTAATAATCGATAAGAATAAACTACATAAATAAATTTGCATATGGCATCTTCAAGTAACTTGTAATCAACTTTTATTTCAGATGTTTATTGCTTATTTTTATTGGTTGATGGTTAAATACTCCAAATTATCGTGGTAAATTAGGAAAAACCTTGATTTTTAATTATATTAATTAGTATTTTCTCCTAAAGTATGGTTAACTCTTTCTACTCAATTCTTTAATATAGCTCAGATAAATTATAAGTTAATTAGTAATTTGTTGTTTGCTATCCTTGATTCCTATGTTACTAAATATATTTCATGTACTATATCTCCCATCACACTATAACTATGGAAAGATATCCAATATATCTTGTTAACCATACAAATATGATAATTCAAAATACAAGTCAGGAAATAAACGAGATTAATCTCCAAAAACAGGTAGAAATGTAGAATAGTATAATTCAACGTAGTTCAATTCAATTAAAAGACAGTGTGCCAAGTGTCAGCAAATAAAGTGAGCCACATGTCATCATCATAGCATCTCATGATATCTCCAACCTCCTCAGCATGCTTGCCACATGTCTGACCACCGACATTTTCTACCAGGTGTTGCTTTCTCTGTACTCACGTGTCACTCCCCCACTCAATTCATCATCATATCATATTCACATCACACTCTCATATAATAAACCTCAAACAATCTCAATTCAATATCTATCTATATATACTCTAGAACTCAATAGCATCAAGGCAACAAAACTTAATAAACAAGCTCATTCTTTATCTTGTTCCAAAAGAAACCATCAAAACAAAAGCTACACTTCAAAATTCAATGGCATCAAGACAACCAAGACACGTTGAAGAAATCAAAGTAACAACAGAGCACAACCCAAGTGCTACTTCAAACCAACAGCAACAACACAATGATGACAATCGTGGTGTAATTGGATCAGTGATGAAGGCAGTTCATGACACCTATGAGAATGCAAGAGAAGCTGTAGTTGGCAAGAGAGACCCTGCAACAACAGAAGAAGTTCATGTTTTCGACAACGACAATGATCTAGTCTCAGGTGGTGGTGAAGTTAGAGACATATCAGCCAACAAATCGTGTGGCGTATACGATGCAACAAAGGAAAAAACTAACGAGTATGCAGATTATACAGCTGAGAAAGTAGAGGAAGCTAAGAACAAAGCAGGGGAGTACAAAGACTATGCTGCAGAGAAGGCGAAAGAAGGGAAAGATGCAACAATGAATAAGATGGGTGAGTATAAGGATTATACAGCTGAGAAGGCGAAAGAAGGGAAGGATAATACTGCATGGAAGATTGGAGAGATGAAAGACTCAGCTGTTGATGCTGCCAAAAGGGCTATGGGTTACTTGGGTGACAAGAAAGAGGAAACTAAGGAGAAAACTGCAGAGACTGCTGAGGCTGCTAAACAGAAGACTGCAGAAACTACAGAAGCTGCTAAACAGAAAACTGCAGAGACTAAAGACTCTGCTGTTGATGCTGCTAAAAGGACTATGGGTTACTTGGGTGACAAGAAAGAGGAAACTAAACAGAAAACTGCAGAGACTGCTGAGGCTGCTAAGCAGAAGACTGCAGAAACTACAGAAGCTGCTAAACAGAAAACTGCAGAGACTGCTGAAGCTGCTAAACAGAAAACTGCAGAGGCAAAAGATAAGACCAAGGTACCTTCAATTTGTTCACTACAAACAATGTTTTTTAATGTGTTGGGAGTGATTAAAACACTTTGTCCACTTATGGATTGTGGGATTGGTTGTTTTTTTCTTTCTTAAAACTCATATAGGGACCTAGCAGCCCCATTTAAAGCTAGAGTCCGAAATTGGTACCCGAGGGGTTCGAACCTGAACCTGAGACCCAGAACCCTGGACCCAAAGTGGGTGGTGGGGTTGGTTGTTATCTTTGATTCAGATGCTGAGTCTTCATAAGAAAACAAAAACTAAAAACTTTGTATATCTTACATTTGAATTTATGTTTTTTATTTTTGAGGGAATTATTAACTAGATGTTTTGGAAATGGATGATGGATGCAGGAAATGATGAGTGGAGCAGAAGAAGAGGCAAGAAGGAGGAAAGATAAAGGATTTGGAGAGGAAACATGGAGGCGTGGAAATGTTGGGGTGATAAGAACAGAAGATACTCGAACAGGAACGGTGGCGGAGAGGCTGAAAGCGGCGGATCAGATGACAGGTCAGACATTCAATGATGTGGGACCTTTGGATGATGAAGGGGTTACTCGTGTAGGACTACTTGATATTAAGAAAAAGTGATTTATCTGTAGTGTATCATGTGGTATGAAAGATGTAATGAATCACTAAACTTGTTTGTTTACTCTTTTGGTTGGTTGGTTTGTTTAGTTTGTATGGAAACAAAATACTAGTATTTGGTGTCTCTTTTCTTCACAGAATTGTATCTAGCGTTTTGATATGGTCTGTATAAAACATTTACAAAAATAAATGTGTTTGGAATTTATGGTCCACATTAGTGATTAGGAACTATGATTAAAAATTGAGTAATGTGAGATCAAAAATATAGTTAATCGGATTTATGTTAGTTTGAAATGTAGGGATTATTGTTAAAAATTGAATAAAATGTAGGACCTAAAATATTGTTAATCGGGTTCGTGTAAACTATAGGTTTTTCAAAAATTTGAGATATAGAAACCCTAATTGCAAGGTGAAAATCCTAACACTCACACCCCATGTATAATGTATGCTACATATCATGGATATGTAATTGTGATCATCCTAGGAATGATCACCGATATATCTCATGTGGGTCCAAATAGATGTTTCCATGTGTAACCAAATTCTCTTTTAAGTTTATCATTCACATGATACAATGATTTGCTTTTGATAAACTCTATTGGTTTTGAAATCTTCATCTTGCATTCATTGGACGTTTATCTCCTTGCCACATAATGCGAGCAAAATGTAAAGAACAAAAATATACTCCATCATCTCTTTAAAATAAGAGGAAAATTACTTTTTTAAAAAAATTAAAATTAAAATTGTAAAGAACAAAAATATATTTAACAGAAAAAATTAAATTTTCTTTTTTAAGGTTTCAACCTCAATGACATTTCCCTCTCTCTCATATTCCTTTCATCACCCTAACTCTCTCATTTCTACCTAGCGCATCAGGGGCACTTGTTAAGGATTCAAATTTAGAAAGTTTTACTTGGAAATAGTGTAGTCATAATCCTTCATTTTCTTTCTCCGGCCAAATTCCCACTTGTCGATCTCAATCTCCAATTTAAAGTGAGTACTGTACTAGCAAGGACATCGTCCCTCCTAAAGCCCAACATGTTTTGGCGAGTGCCCTGTTTAGTAAAATTGTTAAGGACGTGGATGTTAACTTTCAACTGACTACTAGATAGAAAACAATTTTTGGTTGTTTGCAAGCGGCTCATGCTCAGGATTTTCTTCTAGCTATCTCAATCGAGGGATTATGTCAGCATATGTCCCCGGCAGAGTATCGCACAATCCTCAAATATCGGCCGATGATTCCTTTATTTCCTGGTGATGAGGTATGATTTGTCTGTCGTAAGGCGTGTCTGGATAGTCATTGGGCAACATGCAGTTCATTGTCGAGAGCTTCTAGGTTTCAAATACAGAAACGATCTTGTTCGAGATGTCCTTTTTTATGTTTTTAAGCGCGCATGAGTATTTGTGGAGAAAGAGGGGCCTTTAATGATCCATTAAAGGGAAGATCTACATTGAGGTCAGCCGATGTTTTGGTATACGGGTGGGTCAGAGGAAAACATGCATGTGTGGACTTGACTGAAGTTTTCCCAGTTTGTGGGATTCATGACTGGGGAGTGTGGGGCAGGCGGCCCTCAAAGCTGCCTCAAGCAAAATGGCCAAACATGAGAGAGCGTAATCAACATACATTTATACCGTTTGCATTTAACACGTTTGGTTTCCTAGAACCTGATATTGTGAATATTTTGAAACGAGTTCAAAGAGTCATTGGTTTCCTAGCTCTCTACATTGATTTTTCCCTAGAGGCTATTTTCCCTTGAATTTTCACAAAAACCTCTAAAGCTATTTTCCCTGTAAAAAACAACAACACTGACTCTAGCAACTGATAAAACAATGGTTTGATCCAAAGTTATTTCACAAAAACGTACTACATCATACAAGATTAACACTCTTAGAAAATAAATGCCAAAAAAACTAGGAAATACTCCTCCATCGCTGTAAAAAAAAAAAAAAAAAAAAAACCACTTTTTCGAAGTACTCCACATTAATCAACAGGATTTTGGTACCAACTAAGTGGCGCTAAAAACGCTTTTGCATACTGCACAACTCTCTAACATACTTTCAAACACAATCTGTTATTCAGTGAGATTTACGCTGATCCCACCATTTTAGGAACGAATCTTGTCAAAAAGAAAATCAAAGCCACATGATTTAGAGGGTCACATTTTAGTTTCTTTAAGGGCCTTTTGGAATTGGCTTATTTGAGTTTATCTACTGACATACACACTTGTGAGACCGTTTGAGGGAGCTTGTGAGTTTACTTTCATAAGCTTAGAAAACAGCTTACAACTTATATGAAACAATTTGACTTTATTTTATCTTCTGCTATAGAAATAACTCATACATAAGCATTTATAGGATAAACACTGGGCCCGTTTGGATTAGCTTATTTTTGGGCTTATACAAAACAACTTAGGCAAATAAATAAGTTTTTATGTATTATTATAAGTTTGTCAAGGTAGGTTATGAAAAAACAGTTTATGTAGATACACTTTCTGTACTCACTAACGGATTAACATAAAAACTTAAATATTCGCATAAGCTATTTTTCATAAGTTCAAAAATAAGTCAATCCAAACGGACCCTTAATTAAAATGTTTATCCAAACAGGGCCTATAATACTAGAGAAAAATAGGAAGCATATTGCTAACATTTTCTCATTCAGAAATAAAGGAATGACAGAAAATGAATTATACAGGATTAAGCAGAATAATCAAACCTGGTTGATGAACTATAGTAGACAAAATGAGTACCCGGAAGAATCATCTTAATACCCTTAAAAGCAGGTCCAACAGAGAACATCTATAAAAAAATAAGAAAAAAAAAACATTAGTATCAGTTTCAAACGAATTTGAAACATGAAAATATCAATAAAGGTTAACAATTTTGTTTAACATCAACAAGTTGGTTCACAATTTTGGAGAGCGCGGTAGACTGATGGATACCCCCATTTGAAATTACGTCATATGCTGATTTCACTGAATAAGCGCCTACCAGATCAGCTAACCATTGCAATCTGTCAATATCCTCAACCTCCAAAACTACATTAGCCAGCAACACATTGATTACGTCATACATGGTCAATTCAGTAACAAATAAAAATTTATTTATAACTGTGCATACCTTGTGAAAAAAAAAGGCATACATACACCTACTGCATTAATTCCCTCGGCCACTTCTGCACCAAAAGCCATTGTCCCTCCTTCCATTCACCCAAATCTTCCACCATTGCATTTTGATCAGCAATAATTCCATATTGAACCTTTTGCGATAAATTAGTCATTTGTTGAATTGTAGTTAAAAAATAAATAAATAAAAGCCTCAAACAAATTAGGCTTGAATTTAGGCCTTTTCTTAACACCCATCAACGTAAATGTTTAGCCTCTATTTGCTATCTCAAGTCTCTCTCAATTTCTATCCTTCTGCAAGCTAAGAGTCTTCTCTTGCTTAGTCAGATACTATATCACCCGCCAACTAGAACTTCCCCTTCTTCTCAAGTCTTTTTCTCCTTTATACCTTCGCACTTTACGTCAATTTACCCTATGCAAACCAGTCTAAATATGGGTTAGTAATCCATGTCTCAATCAAACAATTATGTTTAAAACCTCGAAACCCACATAAGTTAGGCAAGCTCTGAATAGAAAGATGTTATGAAAATTCAGAAAACAAGTCACTATTAAAGTGAAAGAGCCATCTAATAGTTTTTGTCGACTAAATAAGAACACATCCAGTGGTATTGACAATAGATGAGCAATATTTCCTACTATTTTTTATATGTTACAACCTCCATCAAGCAAATAGCAACTGATTTATACATTTGAACAACAAATAAGACTCGATACGTAATAAACATAATAACATCTTTCTCAAATTCTTTGAAGAGTTGTACATTAACATTTATCACTTCATTGTAATATAAGATGTACCTTGTGCAGAAAGGGCTCCTGAGATTATGTCTTTTGAGCAACATAATCTGGTGCTTTCTTCTCTAAATTAGAGTTTACAGAAATCCTACGTACTCAAAAAGCATAAAATTGCATTTAAGCCACCAATTCAGGATATGAAGACTCAAATATCGAATTTTGCATTCAAAGTCATCAAAGACATATATTAAATTTTTACATAAGATTACCAAGGCACACATTAGTACACTACCATCATCCAATTTATGAAAAATGCATAATTGCATCAATGGTCATTTCAACATGCATTTCAAATTATGAATAAACATTAATATAGAAATTGCATTTAGGCCAACAATTGGTTATCAAGGCTAAAATATAGAATTTTGCATTCGAAGTCATCAAGGGACAAATGTAACCAAAGCACACTACCATTATGCCGATTTATCATCATTACTAAAAAAGCATCATAGTGAATGTATCAAGGGTCATCTCAACGCATTTCAAGTTATGAATAAGAATTCACAATTAAAATGCATTTAGGCCAACAATTCAGGGTCATTAAGGCTCGAATGTCGAATTTCCCATTAAGCTATCAAGGCACATATATTCAATTTTGCATCTTTGGTCACCAAAGGCATACTACCATCATCGATATTTATCATTATGCAAAAAGCATCGTACAATCTTTATATCAAGGGTCGTCTCGACATGCATATCAAGTTATGAATAAAAATCCATAATGAAATGGCATTTAGGCCAACAATTTAGGGTCAGCAAAGGGAGATATATTCAATTTTCACATCTATGGTCAGCAAGGCACAAAACCATCATCCCAATTTACCATTACGAAAAAAACACTGTAAAGTCTTTGCATCAAGGGTCATCTCTACTTGCATTTCAAGTTATGAATAAACATTCATCATTCAAGTCTCTATCACATTCAGACCAACAATTTAGGGACATCTAGGGACATATACTCACCAAGAGCTTCACCAACATCCACTCCACAATGAAGAACAAAAGCTAGATGCATAGACAAAACCAGCGTCTAACAAAACACAAGTAACCATTGAACCGTAAGCAAATGCCACGAAACCACTTTACTTAATGCTTAATTGCTATCAATACCCCCCCCTTACCCCCATGAACTGGTTCAACAATAATAAAAAACTGAATACTAATGGCTCACTTCTGAGTAAATTGAATAGCTAATCCATGGAAATTATAATATTAATCATGTTACAGTTGTGTATGATGTGTGCATCGTATAAACGTCTCCAAAGATGTTGATAAGAAAGTGATGTTATCACATCTAAATGAACCATTTTTAGCATACAAAAAGAAACTTTTTTTACATCTAATAATCTATGCATACATTATTCAAACCCAATACAACTCAAAAAATATACTTACTGCTTCAGTGCAGCCAAACAGAAGGCTAAGCAAGGATTTCCACCGGAGAAATGCTTCTAACGACTGACCCATCTGTAGCATTGCAAAATGTCATAGTGGATTCAACAAGACTAACAAAATTATAAAGAAACTGTGTTTTCTCGACCATACCAAAAAGGCAATTAATGCAAACTGCAGTTCTCCAAGGAGCAAGTGTTCGGAACCTCCATAATTTTTTTCCACAAGAGTTTCTAGCAATTGTGTCAGAGAAGTCCAACATAAAACATGAGCACATATCAACAAAAAGCAACATGTTAAGGCTCTGTTTGGATAAAGAGTATAATTAAGCGCTTATAGCATAAGCACTACATATAAGTGTTTGTGTGTAAGCTATTTCTTTAACAAAACACAAAATAAAGTTAAATTGTTTTCGTAAGAGCTAAAGTTGTTTTCGTAAGTTATCATGGAGAGCTTATGAAAATAAACTGAAAACAACTTATGGACATGTCATAACTTGTTTCAATGATGTAAGATTTTTTATTTCAAAACTCTTTTCTCACAATGACTTTTTCGAACCAAATATTCAATAGTATGTGTATGCGTACCTTGTCATGATTCAAAGAAGTTCCTGTTCACTGATCCCCTTGCGTTTTACAACTCGTGGAATCGAGGTATAATAACATCCTTTTATCTGGTTTGTGCCAATAGACGTTGCAGAATTACCAACCTTTAGCTGCTTGCTTGTCTGGTGCTTCCTCCATTGATGTTTTGGAGTGTTTCTAAACATATCATTTTCGCAATCAACACTGATTTCTCCTCCGATGGGCTCTGCTCACAAATTAATAATAAAATTCAACAACCAATTTAATACAAAGGACACTTCACTCAAGCAAATAGCATACCAAGCCATTCGATGATGCTCTTTGTAACGAAATTAGATAATCGCTTCCAATCTTCATAGTCGCTATGATTGTAAGGCCCAAGATGTTGGTCAAATTCTATATTTTTAACAGCTTGACTATATCTTCCTAAAGGAAAAGCAAAGAAAATAAATATATACCATAAATTGAAGAATAGGGCATAAAACTCTATAGACTATAAAATATAATCATTTAAGCCAACATTTCTTATTTAGCTCTAGATGAATCGTGAATTTTCTACCGACTGAAGCACATATGGAACTAAATGCAACTTCGAAAGCCAAAAAAAAGAGAGTAATATAGAAATAACTCAAAGAAGAGAAGTGAATGGAGAAAGAAAGAAGTTGCAAGTAAAATCATGTAGGAAATATACAAATAAGAATATCAAACACTATATTATCTTTCGTTCAACAATATCAAACACTATAACAAAAAGGAACAAAATCAATAAAGTGAAATCAATTACATTGCATGAAAATACAAAAATATTTAGATAAAGGGAGATCAGAATATTTAGATAATGGGAAAAAATTTCACATCTTAGACATGTATCATATATGTTTTAGAAAATTTAAATAAATGAATACCTCTTCCTCATACACATTGACTAGCCTTTCCTTTTGCTGGTCCCATTTACGAACAATTACCTGCTTGGCAAAGAGACCAAAATACTCTTTAGTATATAAATTTATTATTATTTTAAATGCAATTGCATTCTTAAAAAAAATGTTCAGAAAACAAACATTTCACTTTAGGGACATCGAGGGACATATATTTAATTTAGGGACATCGATGGACATATATACTATTTCGCTTCTATGGCACCATAAGTCATCTCCACTTACATTCGAAGTTATGAATAAATATTCACATTTAAATTCCATTCAGGCCATCAATTTAGGGACATTGAAGAACAAATACTCAATTTAAAGACATCGAGCGACATATATTTAATTTCGGGACATCGAGAGACATATATTCCTTTTAGAGACATCAATGGGCATATATACTATTTCACATCTATGGCGCCACGGGTCCTCTCCACTTACATTTGAAGATATGAATAAGCATTGACATATGAAATTTCATTCAAGCCATCAATTTAGGGACATCGAGGGACAAATTCTCAATTTAGGGACATTGAGGGACCTATAGTCAATTTCAGGAAATCGAGGGACATATAGTCAATTTCGGGACATCGAGGGACATTTACTCAATTTTGCATCAAAGGCACCAAGGCACACAACCAGCTTCCAAATTTCGCATCTATGGCACCATAAGTCATTTCCATTTACATTTGAAGTTATGAATAAACATTCACATTGAAATTCCATTCAGGCCATCAATTTAGGGACATCGAAGAACCAATACTCAATTTAGAGACATCGAGGGACAAATACTCAATTTAGAGCCATTGAGGGACATATAGTCAATTTCGGGACATCGAGTGACATATACTCAATCTAGCATCAAAGGCACACAGCCATCTTCCAAATTTCGCATCTATGGCACCATAAGTCATCTCCATTTACATTTGAAGTTATTATGAATAAACATTCATATTGAAATTCCATTCAGGTCATCAATTTAGGGACATCGAAGAACCAATACTCAATTTAGAGACATCAAGAGACATATATTTAATTCCAGAACATCGAGGGACATATATTCATTTTTGAGACATCCATGGACATATACTATTTCACATCTATGGTGCCACGTGTCCTCTCCACTTACATTTGAAGTTATGAATAAGCATTGACATATAGTCAATTTAGGGACGTTGAGGGACAGCGAGGGACATATAGTCAATTTCGAGACATTGAGGGACATATGAAATTCCATTCAAGCATCGATTTAGGGACATCCAGGGACAGATACTCAATTTAGGGACATTGAGGGACAACGAGGGACACGTAGTCAATTTCGAGACATTGAGGGACATATGAAATTCCATTCAAGCATCGACTTAGGGACAGATAGTCAATTTAGGGACGTTGAGGGACAGCGAGGGACATATAGTCAATTTCGAGACATTGAGGGACATATGAAATTCCATTCAAGCATCGATTTAGGGACATCCAGGGACAGATAGTCAATTTAGGGACGTTGAGGGACAGCGAGGGACATATAGTCAATTTCGAGACATTGAGGGACATATGAAATTCCATTCAAGCATCGACTTAGGGACATCCAGGGGCAGATAGTCAATTTAGGGACGTTGAGGGACAGCGAGGGACATATAGTCAATTTCGAGACATTGAGGGACATATGAAATTCCATTCAAGCATCGATTTAGGGACATCCAGGGACAGATACTCAATTTAGGGACATTGAGGGACAGCCAGGGACATATAGTCAATTTCGAGACATTGAGGGACATATGAAATACCATTCAAGCATCGATTTAGGGACATCCAGGGACAGATACTCAATTTAGGGACATTGGGGGACAGCCAGGGACATATAGTCAATTTCGAGACATTGAGGGACATATGAAATTCCATTCAAGCATCGATTTAGGGACATCCAGGGACAGATACTCAATTTAGGGACGTTGAGGGACAGCCAAGGACATATAGTCAATTTCGAAACATTGAGGGACATATGAAATTCCATTCAAGCATCGATTTAGGGACATCCAGGGACAGATACTCGATTTAGGGACATTGAGGGAGAGCCAGGGATATATAGTCAATTTCGAGACATTGAGGGACATATGAAATTTCATTCAAGCATCGACTTAGGGACATCCAGGGACAGATACTCAATTTAGGGACATTGAGGGACAGCCAGGGACATATACTTAATTTTGCATCAAAGGCACCAAGGCACACAACCATTTTCCAAATCCACCGTAATAAGAAAATTGTTATCAAGTCTCAACTTGCATTTCGAATAAAATGAATAAATATTCATATTTCAAATTGCATTTAGAACTTCAAAACTTCCATGTATATCATCCTGATTCCATATGAATGTTATGTTATAGAAATATGATAAGGGTTTATAGCACAAACTCTTGATAAAATTGTTTATCAAAACAGGGAATAAAATAAAATCAACATTACAAACCAAAAATACATAAATCAATTACATGTGAGTTATAGCAACTTACTATCATTGTGAAGGGTAATGCAACTCAAGTGAAGATAAATGTCTTCCAGTATCTGGTGACTTTACCAGTGGATGTGAGTCTCAGAGCAACAGGTTCCTAAGAATTCCACATCAGGATAGTAATAAGTATACAACAACAACAACAACAACAAACAATTAAACATAGATTAAGGGAAAAAGCCACAAAATTAGAACCTTTACAATTTGGATTGAGAGTGAAGTGAATCCAACGTCGTCGTTTAATTCTTTTCGATTTCTACATTTCACTTTCAAATCGAATCAAGATTTTTAGGGTTCAGAAACATGAAACCCGAAAATGACGATACATGATCTTCCAAAAAAAATTAGGGTTCGAATAATCAAGATTCAGGAAGAACGAATCAGTTTCACTAATAGAGAAGAAATTGGGTCGAACGAAAGATTGGAGGCAATGAGACATTGTGGGTTTCATACTAGGGTTGAATCGATTCGATGATCAGTTAGAATTAGAAAGAAATTGAATTCGGAGTTGGACAGATTGAAAACGGTAACAAAGAAACCTAACACAAAGCCATAAACCTGATCATATGAATCGTAGTCTGCGTTTATTCTACGTGAGTTGTATTTATCATGTCAAGCGAAAAAAATAATATATAAGTAATTTATTTCTGACCGTTTCAAAAAAAAGTAATTTATTTTTAGACCATAGATTTGTAAAAAAAAAAAAAAAAGTAATTTATTTCTGGAGTAGTTAATTTTTTTTTATCTTTTCAAATTCATTTGTATTTTTAATTTTTTATTATAATTTATTTCTATAAAAAAATATTATTTAAAATTATATGGTTCTATTTTAATAAAATATAAAAATCTTAATTTTTATGAATTATAAGTATAAAACTTTGTATATTGTCGGCACATCACAATTAATCATATGTGTAATTTTATAAGTGATTTTAATATGACGATTATGATTGATTATGATTGATTGATAGTATGTATATACTTTTTAAATTGACTGTTTATGTGTTTTTTTTAATATGACAATTAATCATCTTAATTTTTTATTCAAATTCCTTAATAGCATAATAGGAACTCCAACTTTAAGTCTCAACTTTTGATTTGAGAGTCCCGACGTAGAAATCGTGTTAAAAAATTTGGGAGTGTGAACATCATCCATTGTTTGACCATCTACATTCTGTGTGAGTAGAGTATCATAACTCAAATATATTTTTTCTTCACCAGGAATTAAATCCAACATATAATCATTTATTGTGTCAACTGTTGAATTTTTAGGAGCTAATATAGCTCTATTTTGGAAACACGTTATATCGTTCATGTTTTGTAAAAGTTGGGGATATGTGCTTTCAACGATAGAAGCAAGAGGATCACTTGAATTTGGAATCAATAAATCTGATGGAATGTCAAGTTCTAAATCATCGTCGTTGTCATGTTCAATTTCTCCATCGACAACACCCAAAATCCATTCAGAAAACAATCTTCTTTGATCCGGAAATGTTAGGATACATTGTTAACAAAAGAAACAAATGTGAATAAGTGATTTTTTTTCATAATTAATAATATGGTCACGTTGATATATACCTGGAGTCAATTACTATTTGCATAAATATCACTTTGATATATATATATATATAGTAATACGATCAACCATACTTCTCAACATAAACAAACTTTTAAGTTTAGAAAGACATAAAAAAATAGTTTTCTTAGCATGTTTAGTTAAAAAAAAGTAACTTTTAAGTCCAATGATTTTTTTCTTTCCGTAAAAATAAATAATAAGAAAATGGTTAACATGTTTAGTTAATTAGTAAAAAATATTAAATTAGGATAAAAAAATGTAAATTTTTTTGAAAAATAAAACACTAAGAAAATGTATGATTTGATGATTTGCTAGATTTCTAATTATCGGTTTTTAATTGTTTAAACTGTGCAATGTAATTTGATGGTGTTTAATTGTTGTATGAAATCTTTCATATGAAAATCGATGGTGCTTATCAATTATTGCACATAAATTTAATCACAATTTGTACACTTGTCATAATGGTTGAAAATATTGTCTCACACTGAAGGGTTGTGGGTTTGAATCCTAGTCAAGATAAAATAAAATTATATTATTTTTTAATAAAAATTGCAAAATAAAAATGGAGGGAAAATAAATTAGATTTAGGGTTTGCTTGTGTATACAAGCTTATAATATAAGATAAGATTAAAGTTATTCATTATGAACCTTTAGAAAAGGATCCAAGTATTAAGCATCTAATTTCATGCTATCATTCTAATATCCAAATTTATTTTAAAAATTGGTCGGCATCAACCTCCTCACAATTTTATTTACCCTTGGTCTGTTTAAGGTAAATAAAGATGTTGGTTTTACCCTTGGTATGTGGCATGTCATTTAGAGGAGTGACGTGTCTCATTCATTTCTTGAGTTGGTGGACACTTTAATTTAAAGGAAATTAATTCAGAGATAGTGTAATATATTATGCTCCGAGAAATAATTTTATGATTGCTCTTAAGATTCACATGGATCTTGTTGCTGCTTGCATGTTAAATAACTCAACAAATTATATGTGATATTGCGGATGATGTGTTTTGTTTTTTTATTGATGAATTTGTTGACGTTGCTGGTAAAGAACAAATGGATGTTCTTGTTCGCTATGTTAGTAGTGAAAGTTTGGTAAAAGAATGATTTTTTGACATTGTGAGTGTTAAAGAAACAATTGTTAAGTCAAGGGTATGGCGGAGCTAGCAGTATCCGAGGTAAGTTTGGTGGTTTGAGAGCTTTAATCCAAAATGAGAATCCATTTGCTTATTATTGTGCATTGTTTCGCCCATCAACTTCAATTGACACTTGTTGCTTTGTGCTAAGACTCACAAAAATGTTACTGGTTTTTTCGGTAAGATCAATATGCTTGTTAATTCCATACGATCAAGAATCAGAGACTTAGTAACTCAGTTTGCTAAATTGATTGAAAAGGGTCAGACAGAGACTTAGTAGTGGATTAGATCAAGAATCATTTATTCCTAGAGTGGGTGAAACTCATTGGAGTTCCCACTTTAGAATTTTCAATAGTTTAATGACTTTGTATGGTGTCATTGTTACGGTACTTAAAGTAGTGGGGATGGATAGTCATCTGAAAATGATAAACTGCGTAATTAATTAATTAATTATATGCTCCCTCCGTCCCAAATTATAAGAGAAAAAACTCTGTTTTTTGTCCCAAATTATAAGAGAAAAATCATTTTCAAGAATGTTTTTTTCCTTAATCTCAAATTGCATTTAATTTTCTTTCTCTCTCCTTTTCTCAATAAATAACAACCACTAAAAATTGTTTTTACATCTTTCCATGCAACTTATTCCAAGGAAAACCCACAAAAACATAATTCAAATTATCATGTTTTAATTTTTCTTAATAAGTGTTATTTTTGTTTTTCCCTTATAATTTGGGATGGAGGGAATATTAAAAAAATCAGGTCACTGGACAATCTGCGAATTTAACCCGCATGGCTCACAATTTTAACATTCCAAACCCACATGGCCAAAAATTAAAAAAGACTAAAAAAAATTGATTTAAGTTCGTGCGGGTTTCATGTTAACAAGTTGATCCGTAGATCTTATTCTATATACCCAACTCGACTAATTATAAGATCCTTTTAAAAAAATTGAGTTGAAGTTCTCTCCATTATTATAGGTTTGAATAATTTTGAAAGAGTATATATTAATTATTTGGAGTCACAAAATGTCAGATTATTGTGTTTACTGTTCTAAAAACATTAGTAATGATAAAAATGGAAACAACCTTGACTCAAGAATCAGAGACTTAGTAACTCAGTTTGCTAAATTGATTGAAAAGGGTCGGACAGAGACTTAGTAGTGGATTAGATCAAGAATCATTTATTCCTAGAGTGGGTGAAACTCGTTGGAGTTCCCACTTTAGAATTTTCAATAGTTTGATGACTTTGTATGGTGTCATTGTTACGGTACTTAAAGTAGTGGGGATGGATAGTCATCTGAAAATGATAAACTGCGTAATTAATTAATTATATGTTCACTCCGTCCCAAATTATAAGAGAAAAAACCCTGTTTTTTGTCCTAAATTATAAGGGAAAAATCATTTTCAAGAATGTTTTTTTTCCTTAATCTCATAAAAATTAAATGCAAATTGCATTTAATTTTCTTTCTCTCTGCTTTTCTCAATAAATAACAACCAATAAAAATTGTTTTTACATCTTTCCATGCAACTTATTCCAAGGAAAACCCACAAAAACATAATTCAAATTATCATGTTTTAATTTTTCTTAATAAGTGTTATTTTTGTTTTTTCCCTTATAATTTGGGATGGATGGAATATTAAAAAAATCAGGTCACTGGACAATCTGCGAATTTAACCCGCATGGCTCACAATTTTAACATTCCAAACCCACATGGCCTAAAATTAAAAAAGACTAAAAAAAATTGATTTAAGTTCGTGCGGGTTTCATGTTAACAGGTTGGTCCGTAGATCTTATTCTATATACCCAACTTGACTAATTATAAGATCCTTTTAAAAAAATTGAGTTTTTAAAAAAATTGAGTTGAAGTTCTCTCCATTTTCTCTCTCCATTATTATAGGTTTGAATAGTTTTGAAAGAGTATATATTAATTATTTGGAGTCACAAAATGATTATTGTGTTTACTGTTCTAAAAACATTAGTAATGATAAAAATGGAAACAACCTTTGACTCAAAATTTATTACCCATTGCAAATTTCTAGAAAAATTTATTAAACATACCCCAAGAAAAATTTATTACCCATTGTTTGTTTTTTATCAAACATACCCCGAGAGAAAAATTTATATAGGCACAGACACAAATAAATTATTTTTAGGTACACTCACATGAGAAAAAAACATTAAAGAACAAATGATTAAAGTTATATTAATTTTTCTTTTAATTTTTTTGATCAGTGTGTGCACGCATAAAACTTGTTTCTATATCTTTGTGTCTATGCAAGAATGTCTCACATACCCCTTATTAATACTATTAATTTATTTAATTTTTTGTCAAGTAATCTAATGGTTAAAATTTTTACCCTTAAAGTAGATATTTCATCCGGACACAAATATAAAAAAAATAACTGTTTACGCGGTGTTTAAGAAATTTAGTTAAGTGTAGTTAATCTTTTTGATTTAATGCAAAACTTAGGTTAAGTTTATTATATTACCCTTTGAAAAATGATTTATGTCTGGGAAATCACATAAACTTTTGAAAAGTGAAATGATTAAATAAGGGTATATTAGGAATAATAGTATTAATTAGTTTAAAAGTAGTTGACTTTTGCTTATATTTGTGTCCAAAATTTGAAGTGTTTTTTTCTTATATTTGTGTCCGGAGGGAGTAAGTGTTATGATCATGATACGAACAGTGACATTTTGTATATATAATTCAATGTCCCTGCCAATTAAGCTAATCTCACGGGACAAAAATACTATCAATTTATCTTAAAATATGAAAAGTGAACGCCATGACATATATAATTTAATGATTCCTTATAAGACCATCTACAATGGTTTAAACATTCAACACCCACTTTTTCAACTCCCAACACTCCACGTCATTTTCTCTTTCTTCCACCTAATCATTCAACACACATTCAATTTTTATCCTCTCCAATTGTTTTTTCATTCAACACTCTACCCCACCACTTTTTATTTCATATTCTTATTTAAATTTATATTTTTGTTTTTATGATTACATAAAATTATAATTATCGATTAAAATTAAATTAAAATAATTAACACTTAACGATTTATATTTTAGTTTTTTGTAACAAAAACAAAATTTATTTAAATAATTTATACGAAATGATTATTGGAATCCATTTAAAGAAAAAAAAACTAATACTTCAAAATTAACGCTAATAGAAAGATAATAATAAGATTAATATAGTGAAAAAATCGATTTTTTTTCCTGTGTCCAAATCAAATGAACCAAGTCTCTATTTATAGACAAAAAAAAATTATGAATTTTGGTGAAAAAATAAAAAAATAAAAAATTAATTTGTAACGAAATAATTGAGTTCAAAGTATTAAATAGATAAAAATTCAATCAACCAATCACAACCAGCCATGTGGTCCCCCTTGCATGCTTCAACTATGTTGAACATTTTCATCACCTCTCCCCTCCATGTCATGTTCAACATGTCTCTCAACACACCATTGCAAGGTTTTTTTGAGTTGAAATGAGTTTCAACATGACCATTGTATATGGTCTAAGTTTAGCTCGGTTAAAAGTAACATTACATTATATACGTGGGCCCGATGTTCAAACTCCTACTAACTACTTGAAGAAAAAAAAAAAGTGAACTAGTTGAAAAAATAAAAATGTTTTCCTTAGCAGAAAGGCGGGATCATATAGAAGCTTTGGCGCCTAAATATTATTAGGAAATTATTTTGTGTTAATGAGCAGTTGAATTAAAATTTACATCAATTCTGATTTCTGAAAATAACAATTTCTTTCCGGCGGATCAAGCCGCCACAAACTTCGAAATGTTGACACACAAAACCGCTACAACTCAATAAAATCTCCATTCGATTATAATTTCTCCGCCAGAAACTTAGGGTTAAGCTTTATAAATTCATCCCCGACTGCATTTCCTCTATTTCTTTGTCTCTCAGTCTTCTCTCCCGTTCTATTCACCCTCTTCCGGGCACTCACTGTCGCACCAGTCGATTGCATTGCTTCCACCGCCGTATCTGCCGCCCTCTCTCCGCTCTGGCCACTTCAGTAGTCACCGGTTAGTTTTTAGTTTTGTCTATTACTTTATTTTAGGTTACGATGTATTTTAAAAAAATGTTTATGTTTTCTTTATTGGAAAAAATGTTATTATAAAAAAAAAAGAAAAAGAAATGTTAATTGTTTGGCTTAACTACACATTTGTTTATTTTAGGTTTCAATTTGGTCTCTTACTTTAAAAAGTAGCAATTTGGTCGCTTATGTTTTTACCGTTTGCGTTAGTTAGTCATTTTCGTCAGTTTTGTCACATGTGATAGTCAGTTTGCATATGTGGATAGACACTTTGACACACTGACAAGTTAATAGTTCAAATGGTGTTAGTGACAAAACTAACTAAATTGAAACCTAATGGAAATGTAAGAGACCAAATTGATACTTTTTAAACGTAAGGGACCAAATTGAAATCTAAAATAAACGTAAGAGACCAAATGTTTAGTTAAGCCTAATTGTTTTCTGATATTTTTCAGTATATGCTAATATTTGAAGTTGATGTCTCAATGTGGACTGTGGTTGATTGTTTTTAAGGGCCAGCATTGATCACTTTAATGGCTAGAATTTGTGAATATTTGTGTGTATCAGTGTTCGAACTGTGGTCCTACATATTACATTCAACGTCTCTGCTAATTGAGTTATGCTCATCGAAACTGTTAAAGATAGTTTAGATAATTTAGTTAATTGTATTTGTAATTCTGCTGACCATGATCTTATACAAGCAGCAATGATAATTGAATCTTTGGGGTGGGGATGCCCCAAACCTAGGAGTGTGGTCCATTTTTTCTTTAACTTGTTCTCTTAAATCAAAGTTATGATTCTCATAAAATAAAATAAAATTGATTCTTGGGAATGTTTGAATGAGTTTTGGTTTTATGTTTAACCATTTGAACTTATTATTATTGTTTTGTTGAGATGTCATCATCATTGTATTGCATTACAGATAAACATCTCATCAGGAGGAGCTAACCCATCCAAACGTGCGGCATCGACTACTACTAGTGGTACTTGCAAGGTTGCTAAAGTAGTTTCTTGCTCTCCTAAAGACCAGTTTATACCTATGGCGACGACTGCACATACACAAACTCCATCTCCTCACACCTATACTCTGCCTCCACCTACTCACACTCAGACTCCATCTATCCATGCTTCATCAGCTGTATATCCTCAACATGCATATGCACAGCCGACATATACACCACCGCCATACATACAACCAACACTCACACCGCCGGGATGTGAACAACCTTCATATCCACCTACTTGTACTCAGACTCCATCTACCTATACTTCATCAGCTGTATATCCACATAATGCATACGCACAGCAGACATATAGACCATCGCTATACGCACCGCCGGCATATGCACCACCTTCATATCCACCTACTTGTACTCAAACTCCATCTACCTATGCTTCATCAGCTGTATATCCACAAAATGCATATGTACCAACGCCATACCCACCTACATATCCACAACATGAATATGCACCGCTGGTGTATACACCATCAACATACACACATCCGACATTCACACCACTGACATATGCACCACCTTCATATCCACCATGTTCATATCCCCCACCTTCATATCCACTATCGGGTGAACATTCACACAAACGTCCACTCGCTGGTAAGAGGAATGGTGTCGCATCGACTACTACTAGTCCTACTTGTAGGGTTACTCAAGTAGTTTCTTGTTCTCTAAACCAGTTTACACCTATGACGACAACTGCTCAGATACAGACTTCATCTCCTTATGCCTATACTCTTCCTCCACCAACTCAATCTCCATCTACCCATATTCCATTACCTGTATATCCGCAACATGCATGTGCACCACCTGTGTATACACCGTCGGCACATGCTGCACCTGTGAATACACCATCGGCATACGCACCACCGACATATCCACTATCAGGTGGACCTTCAGAAAAAGTACCGCAATTTATTCCCATGCCCAAGCCGCAGATCCAAGGAACACAAGGAACTTCGTTTATGCCTGGTCATCCTAAGTCGTCTCAGCCTGAGCCGCCAGAGCTTGAGCCTTTTCAGGCTGATAAGGATGGCATTCATGATGCAGAGCATTTGATTGATAGTGACGTGGAGAAGGATTCTGAGAAGGTTGAGGTGTATGGCGACGGTCAACAAATTATTCAACCTTCCACCAAAGAGTGAGTATACAAATTAGTGTATATTTTTATTTTTATTTTATTGTTAATTATATTGTGTATTGATTTATTAAAATAATATTGTTCAGATTTTTGCCTTCAAATTCCGCAACAAAGAACACTCTGACAGTTATACAATCCCTAAAGGATGATGATAGGGCAAATTTTATCAAGGCTTTAAGTGTAAGTTGAAATAATTATTTTATCAAGAGCGTGTGATTTTTTTATACTCATTTGTGATATAATATAGCCTATTATATTTTATGTTATATCGAAAATACAGGAAAATTATGTGTGGAATAACCAACACATTGATCAGATTGAGAGTAACTTTCTTTCGGCAGTCTCACATTACTTATCTGATACGTTGAACGAAGTCCGTCTTAAGGGTCAGCGCACGCATTGGATAAGCGAGACTATATGGCAGTGCTTGCTGGAGCACTGGAGTTCCGCTAATTTTCAATTGACCTATGCTAAAGAAAAGGCAAACATGACATCAGATAAAAGCGAAAGCGGTTCCATCAGCACATCACAAGACACAGCTGGAATGGTAAATTCCTTAACTAATTATTCTTTATTTATTATGTTACCATAAATTATGTTGTAATTAATTTTCAATTTTTATTTTTTTTCTTTGTTATTTGACTTATTGGTTTGATTATGCATTATAGGAGAATTTTGAGGCGACGATGTCTCGGACTAGATCTCAGTCTAACTCAACTTCTCGGTCTATGAGTTGTAACCTTAATGCTGCTACCTCACTTTCCGCTTCTGGCATAGATGGAGGTAAGAAAAAGAGATGCTTAAACGATGTTGGAACTCTTGCCACAAACTCCAAGGAAGGGACCAAGGCCAAGCGCCTTAATATTTCTTTAGATAATACAAAAACATCAGCAGCAAGTAATGCTAGGCAGCCGAAGCCTGATATGGTTGAAGTGTTACAGAGTTTGGCGACTTCTAGTGCAGAGACTGGTCAAGCACTAAAGGAAATGATGAAGTCGCAACAGGAATTGCTGAGGATAATACAAGAAGAGCGAGAAGAGCGTATGCTAGCTCATGCCCAAAAGCAGCCCCAAACCTTCTAATGACTCTACTTTGAGGCGATCAAGATGTTGATGCTGGTGCTGATGAGGAATGATTATGCTTCATAGACGTTATTTGTTTTGTTTTGTTTGGGCCAATTGTTTTTTCCAACTTTTATTTAAGCAAAGACCTTGGTAAAATGAAAATATCAAGAAGAGACCAAAGTATACCACAGTTATTGGGTATGATTTCAGTCATTTTTGTATTAATATTTTGGCCTTTCTCTTGCATATTTGGCATATAGGTTGGGAAGTTACACATGAGAATGCTTATAACATAGCAACAACTCTGGAGGCCTTGAGCACCAAGATACATAAGTCAGTGTCCTTATACACAGACCTAAACTTGAGGTACCATTAAAAAATGCGTCAATAAACAGTCCTGAAATATACACAGCTTTTCTTACTGTGAAATCTTCTGAAGCAGTTGCTAACTCATTTAATCTTACTTTTTCACTTTCTCTTGAGTCGCCACTGGGTTTCTGGTCCATAAAGCAATAACAATGAAGCAAACCTACAATAGAACAAGAGACCAATAAAATTTAGTGTAAATGAAACAACACTGCACCAAAACTAGAGAGATCAGTGAAATGAAGCTTCTGAAAGGGGAACAGAAAAAACACAGTTTCTGATTAGATGACCGAGAAACGAAAACAAAGCGTTGCGGGCACAGATCGGAATTAGAAATCCAAAAGGATCTGAAACCTAAACTATCAGATTTGGATACTCTAATTATGTACTACCACCAGATGAAAAATCTGAATAATATTTTTCAATCATAAAGTGGCTAAACAATGTATTAGTTTATGAATCAAAACTCATCAAGAATCATTATTCAAACATCGCACATAAATATAGAATACTTCAAACACAGGAAGTACATGAGTCATTTCATTGTTACTTCAACAAGCTAAGCACAAGTTCAATGGAATATTACTGTCACCCGCTGCCAACAATCCATCATGTGTTCAGCACTAGAAAGTTGTATTACGCCATCAAAATGCAGCAGCCACACTTTGCACTATTTGCTTCTTATGATATCTGGTTCCTAGTGAATAACAGCAACATATGAGATTTATAATTTATAATTTTACCCCCTCAAATACATCATATGTGGTACTACACCATTGCCAAATCAGATGTCAAAAATGCACAAGGTATCATTGAATCACAATTTAGACCTTCCCCTGGCAAAGTAACCACCTATTAAGAAGAACATGTGTATACATGATATATCCCAAAATTAAACCAGAGAGTGAAGACTCGTTTTCTTATTTCACAAATTTACAACGGGACAATTCACTCCCGATAAAAATAAAACTCAAATTAGTCAACATTTGGGACAAATTAGTGGCTTTCTAATATAACGAATCTAGGATTAGTTTGTCCTTAGTATGAAAAATATCAAAGACTAATTTGAATTTAAAAATTGCCAGTAAGATAAGATTCAAATGTTCATTACATTTAGGCATGACAATAAAATCCATACCTGGTTACCCGTCCGAACGCTCCCTGGTTTGACGGAAAACCTGAGTTGACTAGGTTTGAGTTTGGATTTACTCCAATTTCAAAAGATGGGGTGGAGCGGGTAATGAAGATATTGATACCCGCCCCAAACTCACCCCGCTTATATCTGAATTATATTTTACATCTCTTAAATTGAAAATCATTAAACAAACTCTTAGGGTGCGTTTGATCCGCTAAAAAATAGGGGACTGCACAGGACAACTTTTGTTGTACCATGTTTGATTTGAAACTGGTTATGGGACTGGACAAATTAGGCAACAAGTGACAGGACAAAAACAAGTTTTTTTGTCCCTCACAGAACCACAGGACAACTTTTTGTCCACAGTACAACTATAAAAAATACGAAAATACCCATTTTATTTTCGAATATAAAAATATTATCGCCTTATATCTCTCCGGTACGGTTTTGTCCTGTCCTGTATTATCTTGTTCTGTCCTGTACTGTTCTGTTCAGTTCTTGCTGTTTTACGAATCAAACGCACGGTTAAAGTATGTTTATATTTTTATTTTAAAGTTGAGTATTACACAAGTTGTTTTATTTTAGTTTTTCATCGTTTTAAAAAAATTATATTGTTGCGTCAAAAAAAATTGGGTTTTCAATTTTTTTTTAATAAAAAAGATTCCAAAATACAGCTTAAGTTTAAGTGGGGTGGAGGGAAATGGAGATACCCAAACCTGGTTGTGTATGAGTACGAGGATATCCAAATTTTATGGGTATGGGTTTAGAGAGCAAAATTCGTTAACGCTGTGCCCCATTGTCATGCCTAATTACATTACATTAAAAAAAAAACGTTGTAAGTTTTTCTTTATTTATTTTTTGGGAAAAGAGTTGACAGGGAAACGTCCCTTGGAAAAATCCCTTGCAAACTGAGAAACTTTCGTCGGAAAAACCCCTTGGAAACTGAGAAACGTTCCCCGAAAAAAAAATTAGGGTTATCTCATAAATTCAGATTCAGGTGGAATGGAATTTCATCCTTGTTTAGTTTTTTTTTCTTCTCTCTCCATTTCCACTCTCCCTCTTCCAGCCACCGCAACACACTGCCGAACCAGCCGTCCACAATGCCTCCACCGTCGCTCTCTCTCGCTACCAGACTCTCCCCGCTTAGGTCACAGTTTCTCCCGTAGTCACCAGTTAAGTATTTTTATTTTTTTAGTTATTATTTTAGGATGCTATTTTTTAAATAAATGTTATTTGTTTTTGATTTATGAGTAAATATATAGTGTGAGTTTGTGATCCTTTTCCTATGTGTTGGTGCTGATTGTGATTACCTACAAATATATCATAGAGGGTAGATGTTCATGTTTGCACTGGTGAAGAACCGATAGACGAAGTCAGTACGTCGACTCTCTATCATCTTTGGATGGCGTATTGCGCAAACAGTGTGTTTGGGGTGTGAGGGTGGTCGAATTTGCAGCACCTGAGGCGATTAGTTATGGTGGAGAAAATTTCATAATTGTTTGTTCATTTTTATTGAATATCGTTAATCTTGTTTGGTCTCGAGAACATATTAAACCATTTTAGATTTTTGTAAAATTTAATATAGATGATCTAGATGATATAAACTTCCAGTCCAACGGTAGATTTTGGTAAAATTTGTATTCGTTAAAGTGTTAATGAGCGGTGTAACATTATTATGTTACACCGGTGTAATTTGATCTATCCCCATAAAATATATAGTATTTATTAAATTTATAAGATTTAGACGAATTATATCTTGCACTTGACAGTTGGTACATACTAGATAGCATCAATTAACACCATAGTGTCAAATTTATTTTGACACCAAATCTTAATATCTTATTCGTCTATTTTTTTTTTTTTTGGTATTCAACGGGGCCTAAGCCCAAAAAAAGAATTACAAAATAATTAATCGCGGGGTAGAAACACCCTTACAATCATCATCAAAAACTTGAGCCACTTGAGGAGGAGGAGTCTCAAAGAAAACAATACCATGTTTGCGTTCACTACCAATGTTTGCAAGTACATCGGCTCATCGATTGGCTTCTCTAAACACATGACTCAAAATTTAGTTTAATCAAATGACTCAAAATTTATTATTAAATATCAATCGTTAGTTGATGCAGTGATGATTGACGTTAAACTTGATAAGAAGGACCACAGTTCGATTATCTGCAATTGCGATTGTGAAAGGACTGAAACCACTTGATGTCTGACCCCGAACCAGATGGTGAAAGCCAAAAAAAATTATCATTAACTGTTCTGACTAAATGTCAATCTTCTCTTAATTTTCAGTCCTAGTATCTTATTAATTGCTAAGCATCGTTGACTATAAAATACTATTTTGTTTTTTTACTAAAAAAAATGACTATAAAATACTATTGATAAGCTTCAATTTGACTCAAATAGAAAAGCCACGTATTATCTACCAAAAAAAAAAAAAAGCAACGTATTGACACCAATTTCATCATGAATCCTTTCACTGAATTTAGCGTTGTTCTTTTAATAAAAAAGTAAACATTTTTAACCTCACGCGTAACGTATAAACAACTGTTTTTTTTTTTTTTTTTGGTATTCATAAACAACTGTTTTTTGTCTAAGCATAATCAACCAATTCCATAATAAAATTGCTTTGTACAAAAAAAAAGAAAAATACTAATTCGCTTTATCAAATTTATTTTGTTCTAAACATAATCAATCAATTCCATAATTACTGGCCTCAAAAAAATTCCATAATTACATATTAATTTGCTGTATAAGAAAAGAATATCTTCATCAAAAAGAAAATATATATACTACTAGTCCTCTTTTAAATGCTACGTTACATCTTTGCCTCTGAAACACATAGTGATTACTGAATAAACCAACCATACACAGAGAACACACAAAAACAATACACAAACAGCGTTAATTTTTGTTTCCTATTTCTCACCATAACAATGTCAACAAAAAGCTTCATCGTCTATCTGTTATCAGGTTTCTGTTTCGCCGTTCTCTATGCGCTTTTTCTCGTCCATAATCACCAAAACCCATCTTTCTCCTTATCATCATCATCTTCATCATCAACCTCTAGCCGTTATGGTTCTGGAACAGATAAAATTTGGCCTGTAAATTTTTCTTACCTTTTTTTTTTTCTTCAACTGATATTGCATGAATGTATCAATATTTATTATTTTTGTGTTATTTTCAGGAATTGGAACCAAGTTGGAAACTTGTTTTGGCCACAGTGATTGGTTTTTTTGGATCAGCATTTGGAACCGTTGGTGGTGTTGGTGGTGGTGGCATTTTTGTTCCTATGCTTAATCTTATTCTTGGTTTTGATACCAAATCTGCTGCTGCTCTATCTAAATGTAATAATAATAATAATAACAATGTTTTTATTGTATTTTTTAATTAGTAGAAATCGAACTCGGTATTTCAGGGTTTACAACATTCGCACACACTGGCGGCGCGCTCAGTGCTATTAATGTTTTTAATCGGTAGGAACCAAATTCGATACTTTAGGGTTTACAACATTCACACACACTGACCCTTAGAGGTATTAGTGATTTTAATTAGTAGGAACCGAGTTCGGACTTCAGAATTTACAACATTCGCACACACCGACTCTTAAGTTTTTATAGTAGTTAAATTTCTACTAATTAAAAAAATAAAAATGCCACCACACAGACATTGAAATCAGTAGAAGTCGAATTTGGTACTCCAGGGTTTACAACATTCACACAAACTGACCCTTAGTGGTATCAGTAGGAATCGAACTCCGTAGTAATCTAGGGTTTACAACACTCACACACTGACACTCGGGTGATATCGATGTTTGTTATTTTTTATATATGAGAATATTGAATATTTTGATGTGAACAATTAAGTTTGAATTATGGTGGAATTTTTTTTAGGTATGATAATGGCAGCATCAGCATCTTCAGTTTGGTATAACTTGAGAGTGGCTCATCCAACAAAAGAAGTGCCAATATTAGACTATGATTTGGCTCTTTTGTTTCAGCCAATGCTTATGCTTGGGATTACTGTTGGTGTAACTCTCAGTGTTGTCTTCCCTTTTTGGCTTATCACTATCCTAATAATCATTCTTTTCATAGGTCTATTACTGTTTCATCACTAAAATTTTATTTTTTATTTTTTAATTATTATTAAACAAGAAAACACTGTTTTATCCATATTTTGAGGGAAATTTTGTTTTTGTTTTTGTGTGCAGGAACTTCCTTAAGGTCATTCCACAAAGGAATTAAAATGTGGAAGATTGAGAGTTTTGTCAAGGTCAAAATTTCTTGACTTGAGATAATTTAATATATATTCTTATAATAAGCCATCAATCATCAAAAGAAGTTTTTAGGAAAAGTTACTCACTACCCTTTTCTCTTTGATTTTTTTCTTTTTTATTTTGCAGAACGAAAGTGTTAGGCGAACTGCTTTGGTTGATTGTCATGAAGAATCTAAAACAGGTATACAAGTTTTTAATGGTTATCTTTTCATAATATTAAAAAACAAAAATGCAATGTGTGATTAGAGACCGACTCGAAGTAATTGAATGTAAACACATATGTTAGTGTCAGACACGTTAGATACATAACATGCCTTTAATTTGAGGTGTCAGTATTACATATTATTGCTAGTGACTTTATTTTCTTAAATTTCCAGTTCAAATTGACACACAAAATGAGCCATTGATTCCTAAACAAGAGAAGACAACTAGAGTACGTTCTCTTGCAGATGACAAATTTTCATTTGGCTGTATTTAAGAGTAACTGACATTTTCTCATTTTTTTCAGCAAATTCTTTGTATGAACCTTAAGTGGAAAAGGATTCTAGTGTTGTTGGTTGTGTGGCTTTCTTTCCTCTTAATTCAAATCATCAAGGCAAGTTTTTCCCTCTCACTCACAGATCTAGAAGTTATTAAGTTTTGTATTTTGTTTTAAATAAACAATTTTTTGTTGGTTTGCAGAATGAGGTAGAGGTCTGCGGTGTTTGGTATTGGGTACTCTTCGGCTTGCAGGTTCGATAAAAAAAATGACATAACCACAACTTTTTATGAAACACTGTAACAATCGCGGGCTCAAAGTCTCATTATGATTCTTGATTTTGATGAGAATCGCGAACAAATACAACTTGAATTATTCTGTAGATATCAAAAATCTTGATGTCACGGTCTAGACTGTAGTCGCACACTTTATTTTAAATATCTATAAGTGCAATGGTTAGACCCACTTATCCTTTTTTTTTTTCTTCAGTTTCCAGTTGCACTTTTGGTATTTGGCTTTGAAGCTGTCAAGCTGTACAAAGATCATAAAAGCAGGATGGGCACAGGGAGCATAGAATATATATGTGAGGCCTCAATAGAATGGAGTGCTAGGTCCCTTGCATTTTGTGCAATATGTGGGATCATAGGCGGAATCGTTGGAGGCTTACTTGGTTCTGGAGGTGGATTTATTTTGGGTCCTCTTCTCCTTGAGATCGGTGTCATGCCCCAGGTACATTATATATAATCTCATTTCAATTGTGATTACCAGTGTTGTCAATTGCGGATAGCAGAAAATAGCAGTTTGTATAAATTCCGCTGCACTATAACACTACAGTGCCGCTATAGCTTCTATTTGACAACACTGGTGCTGACATATAAGAAACTTGACTTCTAAGTAACCTGATAATTTAAATTGTACAGATTGCTAGCGCGACAGCAACATTTGTGATGATGTTTTCATCATCTTTGTCTGTCTTTGAGTTCTACATTCTCAAGAGATTCCCAATTCCATATGGTAATTTTCTTTTCATCAAATCTTCAAATCCTTTGACCCATTTTCAATTTCTACAATAAATTATCAATATGAATAATAATAATAATAACTCTAATCAATTTCATTGTATTTGTTTGCAGCATTGTACCTCATGGCAGTGTCTATTTTGGCCGGCTTTTGGGGACAATTCTTTGTAAGAAGATTAGTTGCATTCCTCGGAAGGGCATCGGTCATTGTATTCATCCTCTCGGTGGTTATTTTTGCTAGTGCTCTAACCATGGGTAATAATGGAAAACCAACCTCAATTTTTGATCTATATGAAATTATTTTTGCACAAATATTAATATATATAATATACTTTTTATTTCAGGTATTGTTGGCATTGAGAAGAGTATTACAATGATGCATAACCATGAATTTATAGGATTCTTAGGGTTTTGTAGCACTTAAGTAGAATTATATGTTGGGTCAATGTCTGTTGACCAACAAGAATATCTATATCTTAGATAAAAAATTTATAGTCTAGCTAGTTGTTAATTATATTTATATTATATTTTTTAGAGTTAGAAAATTTCGAAAACCCCTTCAACAGCTAACCAATTGAACTATTACTTGGCATTATATCTCCAAGTAATTAATATCAAAGCTAATTTTCATTCTTATCTGTGAAAATAATTTTGTGGTTGAGTAACTTGAGTACTGTTAGCTAGTGTGGTGTGGCATTTATTTGTTGAGAGAAAGTAATTGGGTTGATATTAGATTGGCTTTCTGTATATTTGGATGTTATAAACTTGAAAATAAGATAAAAATACAGGTATTTTTTACGACAAACAAAACACATTTATTACACGGAAAAGTCGAGTGCAATAGATGAATGTAAATGTAATATAATGCATTCAACACGGACATTTTATTATTGGGAAGAACTTTCATCATCATACTAGTTTAAAAAACCGTGCATTCGCACGGATTATTGAATTTTATTCGATATTTAAATTTGTCATTATATTATGCTCGAAAAGGTACGTAGAATAAAATATTTAAAAATTTGTTATTATATAATATTGTTAAAATATAAGTGAAACTATTGTACTATTTTTTAAAAAACTTATTAAATGAATTTTTTTTTGTTACAAGGCTAATCAAAACAAAACAAAAAACAAACAGAAAAAAGAAAAGGGAACTATTCTCTAAGGTAGAAAGTTTCAGTCGCGTCGCTTCGAAGAATATCAAAGAAACCTTCTGGGGGAGATGCATGAATCGTGAGATCAGAATCTGAAGAGGCTCCAAGCTTGGCTAAGAAATCCGCACAATTGTTTCCCTCTCTGAGAGTGTGGCAAAGAGTAATTTTCCTTTGAGATATCAATTCTTTGATGTCTTGAATCAACACAGCATAAACATGATATTTGATATTAAGACCTTTAAGGAGGTTGATGCAGTGGAAAATCGGAGTAGCAGACTAACTCATCAATAGCCATATTTTTTGCCAAAATGAGGCCCTGGTAGATGGCAAATAACTTATTAAATGAATAAATTTGATTATATTTATCAATGACAAATTATTCAATTTTTAATGTATCCGTCACAAATAATTGTCCAGTGTATATTTTTTAATAAAAAATTAAAAAAATTATTAGGATTATTAAGAATAGTTTAGTAAACTTGATAGGAATATTAAGTCAAAACAAGATTTTAACTTTATTTTATTATTATATTAAAACTTTATTTTATTATTATATTATTAATAGTAAGTAGTATATTGTTTGTTTTTTTATGAAAAAATTTGTTTATTTTTTTTAGGAGAATATTGTTTATGTTTCTATTTTTATATTCTTATTTTTTATTCGTATTCATCTTTTTTTTATATAATTTTTTTCATTGACTTTTTTTTGTAGAATTGACTATTTTATTCTTATTTCTATATTCGTATTATCTATTTTATTCTTATTTTTAAACATATAATCATAGAAGTTTAGCACTCACACCATTACTCAACAAAAGAATGGATCGATTAATCCAATTCACACCACTCATAGTTCCTAAATGAACAACATGAATGATTTCACAAAACAAACAACACAAAATTGTTTGACAAACACGACTGACACACAACACTCACTTGGTCTGACTGCACAGACCTGCTCTGATCGACACATAACCCACACAGTCCGAAGACAACCAGGCTCTGATACCAATTGTAACACCCAAACCCATTATTTATATATTTCTACCTCTAGTAAAATCTTTTTCAAAATACGCAACGGAAAATCACATTTAATTTATTGAATATCGGTTCGAGTATTACACTCCTCTAGCAAAATAATACTAATGTAATTAATTAGTAAAAATAGTGTTTATACAAATCTTTGAATCAAATAATGTATTTATTAGCTATACAAAACAACCTAGATAAGGAGACTCTATACACATATAAAACCCCTTTTTCCCGTGTCACAATCAGAGCAGAGCTTCACCGACGACTCGACATCGAATACCACAAAACCTGTAAATCTGGACCCCCAACGGTCCAGCACATAACACATAAAAGAGAGTTAGATAATATACTCAAAATATACAAGTGTAAGTAAATGGTACTTAAACACTTCTTCATAAAAATATGCATAATCATACATTATACATATACATCACCATCATTCATGCATATTCATATATCATGAATATACTTCATTTATCACATAATCAATCATCCGCAAAATACACCAAACATATAGTTTCACGTCGTCTCGGACAATACCAAAACATCAACAAATACATTGTTCAGATTATGGTCATGACGGACCCTGCATTGTTCATTTTATAGTCATGACGGACTCTGCTCCTCACATAAGGATTAACAATCAACATTTACCAAGTATGTGTCAAACATCATTTATTATAAAATGCACACATAATCCCTAATGCAATCTAATGCTTCACATTCATGTTATGTCCTCTAGACACCTCTAATGCATGTGGTACCATCGTCTTTATCAGAGTATTTCACCTCCGATATCCTTCTTTATCAAACAAATATAGTTCGATATCCTTCTTTATTGGACAAGCCAATATCCCTAAATATTCATGATGCATGCACTCAAAACTCATGAATATATCCATCAACAATTATGGCATATAGCCCATCAACAATAACGTGGAACACTATCCAACGTTCGTCTTTATTAAGATAATCAATACCTTAATATCCGTCTTTATCGAATAACATAATTCGATATACTTCTTTATTAGAATAACATACTCTAATATCCTTCTTTATTAAGTTGATTAACACCTTAATATACTTCTTTGACATTTAAATAAACATCATCAACACAATCATATTCCACAAATATAATCAACAACTATCATCACAATACAATTAATCATGGTTATAAACACCTAATTGCATGTTAGGATACCTTAAATCCATGTTACAAGTGCCTAATTGCACTTAAAACAATTATCAAAAAGTTGCTGTCACAGTACTGTTCGTTAAGCGAAGGCTTAGCGAAGGCTTAGCGAACCTCACCAGAGGGTCACCTGCTCGTGGCGAAGCTGCAGCGAGCTGTGGCGAGCTGTTCGCCACACGTTCGCTGAGCGAAGGCCTAGCGAGCGCCTCCTGTCAGGACAGTTCAAAACCTGCGTTTTCCACACCAATTCACCCAAAAATCCCATTTTTCATGTTATAAACCCCAAATAAGTTTATATTCAAGCATAACAAGCATATCTAAACACAAAAGGACGGTTCATTTCACCGATCTACCATTTTTACTACGAAAAAGTAGAGATTTAACACTTTTACTCAAAACTCTCAAGAACACAAAGTTCTTGAGTTTAATCCTTTATAAATCTCGTTTTTAACCATTAGATTCGTTCATACATCATGATAAGAGCATGTTAAACATGTTATGAACCTTAGAATCGATTTCCATTAAGAAAATCCATCCAAACTAAAACGAAAATGGGGTGGAGGAAGTTCGGGTGAGGAGAAATCGACATTCTCCCCTTCCTCGAGTCACCCACGAATATGAAATCTACTCTCTTACCTTGGATCGACGAAAGCTCCACGATTGCTCCTCGAATCCCTCCTCCAAGCTCTTGCCCTAGCTCTCCTCTTGCTCTCCCTTCTCTCTTCTTTCACAAGAACATGAAAAATGAACTCATTCTCTCTCAATGGGCTTCATATAGCGCCCCCTTCTCATGAGACAAGGCCCATTGGGCCTCAAGCCCACTAACTTGGCCCAACTCGCGTTAACTCTCACTAACTCGCGCGTTAACTAAAACTCTCGATAAATAACTTAAAGTTACTATCTTACTTAAAAACCACATCACCAAATAATTAAACACTTAAATAGTGAATAATAAATTTGGGTCGTTACAACTCTCCCTCACTTAAAAGATTTTCGCCCTCGAAAATTACGCGACTAAAACAACTCCGGATAACTCCTGTATCCGACCCTCCAACGAAACGCTCAAAACGCTACACATTACAAAGTTTGACAAAATTAGTTTATCCCATCCAACACAATTTTTGTCCATTTATCAACAAGAGATCAAGGACGGCCAGTTCCTCAATTTGTCGATAGATAGTCAACAATCATGATATCGGCATAAACCATTCTTATCAAACCGCTAAAACGTCAACTTCGCACGAAACATCCACAGATTCACATTCTACGACCTCACAACGTTACCCTAAAATAGGTACAACCAATCGAACTCTCCGAAAGATACTTCCGTGGAATACTTCCACAACTCCATAATTCTCATAAATCTTTGATTCCCACATGAATCACTTAACCGTGTTACATCACTTATTCATATTCGAATCTTATCCCAACATATCACTCGATAATTCAATTCCAACAATCACTTGATGACCAACATTCTCAAACTTCATTGACACATGCTAAAAACTACCGTCTCTAACCGTCAAATTCCTTTTCTCACATTGAGTCGAATCCAATACGACTACTCTGTTCCCAAGTAATCTCTTAACCAACATTTGCATTCTTTAACGCAACATTTTCCAATACCACTTCTCCTTAATCCCTTAGCAATTCGCCACTTCAAAATTAGGCTACCACCTAAAATTGGTTCTCCGAGCAATCATAACCTCTATCTCGTTGATTCCAAACGACATCTTCAATTTGCCCATAATCCATTTATCAATGTTCCTCGTCATCTTGCATTGCAACAAGCATAATCTTCTCCGTTTATTCACTCATCGGTTTCTTATTCACTTACGACCTCTACCAATCATCATCTCTCTATGGACAGCTATCTTTAAACTCTCCCTTAGTACATTCGATACCAAAATCAAACTCTTGAATTTAATCTACGAAGCTCCAAATATTCGTCATACAATTTAATTCTATCCATTAAATTCTAATCAACCTTTGTCTTAGTATTCTTACTCATGACTCCTTGTCTAATCCCAATATGACATCTCTAGAAAATTTCCAAAATTCTCGTCCAAATACATTTTAAGTTATGCACCAAGTCACTACCGTTCCATCATCCATGATGAAACAATTTAAAATCCTTTACTTCATTGTCACCGATTGTGACCATACCACATCAACATCCACGATGCATCTAACAAAACTAGTCTCTACCGACTCTTCCATTCCATGAATCCAAATTCCTTAGCAAATACTTACTCACTCTTATCTTGTGGGCACTACCAAATGCTCTCTGACACTTACCTTAGGCATCACCTTCAACCCCTTACTATATGTGCTCAAACACAACATCTACTCACATGTGCGGTAATCCTTTTCGCAACTCTCACCTAACACAAGTCACTTCCAACATTATCTCCCATTACTCATTCTCTGCATGTTCTTTAACGGCTAACTTTCTTATTTCACATCATTCTAAGACGTTACTACTCACTTACCTTCATCTCAACCTCCAAGAATCTACGATCTCGTTCAACATGCGACACTAATTGTCCGGTCATTATCCAAATCCAATTATTCTCTTCGACAAGCCTCTCACAAAATCCTTCGAATCGTTATCCTACTTCCATCTTCGAATAAACTCGACTACTTATAAAATCCTTACTTCAAAATCATCACCTCCTCAAGAATCTTAATCACTCCCTCTTCTTCATATTTGACTTATTTTGATCAAACAGATACTTCAACTTTGGTCCACAAAACACGCCTCCATACTTTTAGTGCAACACACGATCTCCAACCATTTCGAGTACTCTTCATCTCACTTAACCAATCTCACTAACGCCCCACGACGAAACACTTGGTCCGACAACTTCCCTTTTAGTAGTTTCTCACAACTTGTTGCTCCTATTCATTCCACTTCGAACAACGTCACCACTTCCTGAATATTCCGCTTCAAGAGCATCTCTACTCATCTCATCTTCTCACGTTCGAAACATCTCGGAGGGATATAACCTTCTCCCCCACTTATCTCAAGCTCACTCGTACTCTTCCACTAGAACTTTTGGTACTCACGCCTAACGGTTCTATCGTCTCTAAAACACATTCTTCCCAAAAGAAGAAACTAGTATCGACATCGTTTACACGCATGTCGCATACAGGGGCAAAACCCAACCCACGATACCTAAACACTAACACAAATTCATGCAAGCATTCAAGTAACCCATACTTCCCTCACTTCTCAAAATTAGGAAATCAAAACAACACAAGAAAATGGACATTGCATAGCAATAATTCATATTCACATTTATTCTAGTCCTAGCAAACACAAGAAGACAAGAATCTCACATCTAATCAACTTAGGACACGACATCAACAAAATAAAATTTCTTGTCTGGCTCCCTCGCTTAGCAAAAGCTAGCGAGCTCCCGGCGAGACAAGTCAAAAACATTCACAAGATTTAGCAAGACTTAGCGAGACTCAGCGAGGTTCATTCTTCGCCTAGCGAGCACATCCAAAAAATCTGGGTGCTCTGCTACGGTTTTGAACTTACGCTCACTAAACTCTCGTTTTCTCGACTCACTAATCCACAAAATCCAAAACTTCAAGCATATAACATCATTATAAACTTGAAAGCACAATTAGAATCATGCATCAACAATCACAACATAGAATTTATGAGATCTTCATGTTTTTACTCATAAAACGCATAGCAATTCAAATGCCTAGTAATCATCTAGCACATGTCATAAACAAACATATAACAAACACATACCAGGACACATTAATATCCTACTCTTCTCACCATTTTGAAAATTTAATTTTCACTTACCCAAAAGAAAATAACTCTATATTTTCACCAAAATCTTCAAGAAATAATATTAGTTTTTAAAATTATTTCAAATCATTACCACATGCAGTTTTACATCATGTCGGATCATCACGTGCAGTTTTATATCATGCCGGATCGTCAACAATTAGCAAATAAGCATCAATCCACCAAGTTTAAACTACACAAAAGTTAAACTCTAAGCATATACAACTATCATAAACATAGAAGTTTAGCACTCACACCATTACTCAACAAAAGAATGGATCGATTAATCCAATTCACACCACTCATAGTTCCTAAATGAACAACATGAATGATTTCACAAAACAAACAACACAAAATTGTTTGACAAACACGACTGACACACAACACTCACTTGGTCTGACTGCACAGACCTGCTCTGATCGACACATAACCCACACAGTCCGAAGACAACCAGGCTCTGATACCAATTGTAACACCCAAACCCATTATTTATATATTTCTACCTCTAGTAAAATCTTTTTCAAAATACGCAACGGAAAATCACATTTAATTTATTGAATATCGGTTCGAGTATTACACTCCTCTAGCAAAATAATACTAATGTAATTAATTAGTAAAAATAGTGTTTATACAAATCTTTGAATCAAATAATGTATTTATTAGCTATACAAAACAACCTAGATAAGGAGACTCTATACACATATAAAACCCCTTTTTCCCGTGTCACAATCAGAGCAGAGCTTCACCGACGACTCGACATCGATTACCACAAAACCTGTAAATCTGGACCCCCAACGGTCCAGCACATAACACATAAAAGAGAGTTAGATAACATACTCAAAATATACAAGTGTAAGTAAATGGTACTTAAACACTTCTTCATAAAAACATGCATAATCATACATTATACATATACATCACCATCATTCATGCATATTCATATATCATGCATATACTTCATTTATCACCTAATCAATCATCCGCAAAATACACCAAACATATAGTTTCACGTCGTCTCGGACAATACCAAAACATCAACAAATACATTGTTCAGATTATGGTCATGACGGACCCTGCGTTGTTCATTTTATAGTCATGACGGACTCTGCTCCTCACATACGGATTAACAATCAACATTTACCAAGTATGTGTCAAACATCATTTATTATAAAATGCACACATAATCCCTAATGCAATCTAATGCTTCACATTCATGTTATGTCCTCTAGACACCTCTAATGCATGTGGTACCATCGTCTTTATCAGAGTATTTCACCTCCGATATCCTTCTTTATCAAACAAATATAGTTCGATATCCTTCTTTATTGGACAAGCCAATATCCCTAAATATTCATGATGCATGCACTCAAAACTCATGAATATATCCATCAACAATTATGGCATATAGCCCATCAACAATAACGTGGAACACTATCCAACGTTCGTCTTTATTAAGATAATCAATACCTTAATATCCGTCTTTATCGAATAACATAATTCGATATACTTCTTTATTAGAATAACATACTCTAATATCCTTCTTTATTAAGTTGATTAACACCTTAATATACTTCTTTGACATTTAAATAAACATCATCAACACAATCATATTCCACAAATATAATCAACAACTATCATCACAATACAATTAATAATGGTTATAAACACCTAATTGCATGTTAGGATACCTTAAATCCATGTTACAAGTGCCTAATTGCACTTAAAACAATTATCAAAAAGTTGCTGTCACAATACTGTTCGCTAAGCGAAGGCTTAGCGAAGGCTTAGCGAACCTCACCAGAGGGTCACCTGCTCGTGGCGAAGCTGCAGCGAGCTGTGGCGAGCTGTTCGCCACACGTTCGCTGAGCGAAGGCCTAGCGAGCGCCTCCTGTCAGGACAGTTCAAAACCTGCGTTTTCCACACCAATTCACCCAAAAATCCCATTTTTCATGTTATAAACCCCAAATAAGTTTATATTCAAGCATAACAAGCATATCTAAACACAATAGGACGGTTCATTTCACCGATCTACCATTTTTACTACGAAAAAGTAGAGATTTAACACTTTTACTCAAAACTCTCAAGAACACAAAGTTCTTGAGTTTAATCCTTTAAAAATCTCGTTTTTAACCATTAGATTCGTTCATACATCATGATAAGAGCATGTTAAAAATGTTATGAACCTTAGAATCGATTTCCATTAAGAAAATCCATACAAACTAAAACGAAAATGGGGTGGAGGAAGTTCGGGTGAGGAGAAATCGACATTCTCCCCTTCCTCGAGTCACCCACGAATATGAAATCTATTCTCTTACCTTGGATCGACGAAAGCTCCACGATTGCTCCTCGAATCCCTCCTCCAAGCTCTTGCCCTAGCTCTCCTCTTGCTCTCCCTTCTCTCTTCTTTCACAAGAACATGAAAAATGAACTCATTCTCTCTCAATGGGCTTCATATAGCGCCCCCTTCTCATGAGACAAGGCCCATTGGGCCTCAAGCCCACTAACTTGGCCCAACTCGCGTTAACTCTCACTAACTCGCGCGTTAACTAAAACTCTCGATAAATAACTTAAAGTTACTATCTTACTTAAAAACCACATCACCAAATAATTAAACACTTAAATAGTGAATAATAAATTTGGGTCGTTACAACTCTCCCTCACTTAAAAGATTTTCGCCCTCGAAAATTACGCGACTAAAACAACTCCGGATAACTCCTGTATCCGACCCTCCAACGAAACGCTCAAAACGCTACACATTACAAAGTTTGACAAAATTAGTTTATCCCATTGTTGCGATATTTCTGCAAGTGCACAGACTTATCGTGTAGTTATAAAAGATTATCAATCCCACAGGGACTATTTGTTAAAATTTCGCTTATGTTTTTAATACAATGTAAGGTTAAGGCTTAATAATAATTAAAAAGGGGTTTGTAAAATAATTACCTAGAAATAAAATAATTAAATTAAATAACAGTGACTATTAAGAATTGGTTTTAAATAAGTTGGATTTTAACTAACTGGAATGTTACTTTAGGTACTTCAATGGGTTCGGTAATAAACACTATGTTTTGAAAAGTTTAGTCCTTTTTTTTTTAAAATTGATTTAAAAATACTCGTCTCACACTTTCGCGCTATTGAGTTATATTATATAATGATAAAATAAATGTATCACTTTCGCTATAACATTTACTTATAAAAATATTGTTTGGAAATCAATTAAATTTTACTAAAATGGTCTAGTTTTCACAAAACGATACTAGTTTAAAAATATAGAACTCATGTCATCACACTATTGGACTATATTATATAATATAAATAAGATGTTTTTGCTATCGCTCAATCATTAGTTCATAAAATACCTTTTGAAAACTAATATAATTTAATTAACCTTAAAGAGCTATCGCGATATTAAAGTTAATGTTCAGTTTTTACTATCTAATATAAATTTCAAACAATCGTTCTGTTAATTCATACTTTAATTAATTTTCACTATCGTGCAAAATTATAATCTATTGTTTAATTAAAAACTGAAACAGAAAACTAGACTTGAAAATTTAATTCACAGTTTAACTACCGAACTCATATCAGACACCTATTTCACATACCAGTTATATTAAATTAGTTGGACATAATTATAAATAAAGGCATAATATAATAGTAGTTACGTGAAAAAGAAAACATAGATATGGATTTAAAATAATTAAAGTGAGCAGTAATAGTAACTGGAATTTGGAAAATAAACTTAAATATATTGATTAATGTAAACTTACAGACAACCGAAACTGGAATTGAAACAGGAAACAAAGGACAAGCTGCAGCTCTCAACACGTAAAGCAGTAAACTTAAGTCTAAAAATTTAAAGTATGTGTTTTTTCTCTTCAGCTTGACGTCGTGAAAGATGATTTTTAATTCATTCTGAATGCATCTATATATAGGCTGAGGAGTCCTGCCTTTTCTGCTTTCAGTTCCTTTAATTTCTCCCCACGATTCGCAACTGACTTGATAAGATGAGACTGATATTTTTTTGCTGAAGAATAGCTCACGACCGGCGCCATGTGTTGTTTAAATTTTGCACGTGTTCCTTTAAAATAGGTGACTGGCGCCACAATTTTCAAGGCTGGCGCCATAAATTCCACGGCTGGCACCTTAAATCTTGTGGCTAGCACAAAATTTGTGTCCCTTAAATACATGGCTGGCGCCTTGTATTCATGTAGCTGGTGCCACTTGTTTTGCTTTGTTTCTTTGATATTTTTTTTGGTCTCGGCACATCTGTAGTTTCATAAAAAAAACAATAATTATTTTATGGATTTAATTGATATGCACCGACGGTGTAAAATAATTTTACACTGTCAACCAATACCAACCATGTTTTCCGCCACATCACCTCACTTCACACCACTTTCTTGACATGACATGACAAAATGATGATTATTTATTGGACGATGATGTGAAAGTATTTTACACCGTCGGTGCATATCAATTAAACTCTTATTTTATTAATACTAGGATAAATTAGATAAAATATTAAAATACTTAAAGAAATAATAGTGATAAAATAGTGCATTTTTCGGTGTTATCAAACTCCCCTAAACTTGAACCATTGCTTGTCCTCAAGCAAAAAGATATAACATTTAGTGATAGAGAAAACAAAACTAAAGACATCCTCAAAGCCACTTATTTAATTTCTACCGAATCATTCAAATCTGCTTGTTTATCCCCACTAAAGATATCATGGAAGCACAAATCAAAAGTGATCATGAATTTCTTCCTTATATAGACCGTTCCGATATATTTTGCCATTACCCGAACTTAACTTTCATTTCTTCTTTCGTCATCCCCTTTTAACCCGTGGTAATCACATTAAGCCCGTTATCTATTCACACACACATGATAGCGAACCTGTTAGTGATTATGATTTTTTTTTTTAAATTTATTTTTCTATTTCAACCAATGATAGTTTTGCATCTTTTAGGTGTTTCGCAGTTGGGCTAAATGACCGGGTGAGAGTCACCTAACTTAGAATGCGTAGTCCCTTTTAGATTTATACTATCTTTATACATATATTTTTTTCGAAATCATTCACTTATTTTCGTCGATTCTACTACTTAGATAGTGATCGTAGATGGTGCCGACTACCACTGGGTTTACTCAAGAATTAGTAAAGTTTAAGAAATTTAAATTCGGGATTTGGCAAGTATCAAAATTGATCTACATAACTAAGAAATTTATGGTGTTAAAATGATATAGCTAGTAGGAAAACATACTGATAAGAGGATTTAGTTTAATTACGTCAATGACTTAGGAACATCTAGAGTGCATTGTTTCTCAAAAAAAAAAAAAATTTTTTTTTTTTTTTTGGCTCAAGATTGGAAAAATTTAAAAATAACCCGAAAGTTTTATTTTCAAAGATAAATTAAAATAAAAACTGGGAAATAAAATGATAAAAGCGATAAAGTCCTCCCCTAAACTTAAATCCAACATTGTCCCCAATGTTATGACTTAAAAGAAGGAGAGGAACGTGAAACCTGGGAGTATTATCAATCATGGTGGAGGTTGTTGGTATCGTTGAAAGTTGTCAAACTGCATCCTGAATTCGCTTAAGTTATAAATGACACGTTCAAGTTGCTGTTGACGTTGTGCCTCCGCAGTTTCCCATCGGTCAAAACGGCCTTGAATTTGTTCTTGATTTTGGAGTATTTGATTTTGTTGGGCGTGCATTGAGTTTATTTGTCCCATCATCTCCGCTTGTTGTTGATGCACATTATATAAGAGATTATCGCGCTCATCATCGGTGTAATGGAGAGAGGAGGATGCACTTCCTGCAGAAGTGTTAGAAAAATATGTGGTGTGTGCAGGTGGAACAAAATCATGGCTCCCACCAGCGGCAACATCATCAATAATGTGCGTGGGAGTCGGGTCGGTCATAGGTTCCTCAGCAGTATTATCATAAAAAAGGTTTCCAGGAATCCGAACATTGGTGCGGTCCGGGTTAGGAAGAGTGAAATTAGGGAACACTTTATTATTAATTAACAAATAGTAAACACTTTGTCGTTCCTTAATTAATTTCATGCTCTTAACCGTGTTAAGATCAATGTAAAAAGAAGGCAACGGACCGGCGAACTCGTCTCCGTGTCCTAGGAGTTTAGCAAGTGTTGTAATTAAACCCCCAAACATAATGTCTCCTTTCTTTGCAACAAATGAGCGCATATGTGAGAGCATGAAAGAAACAGAATTAATTTTGATATTATTAAAAATGGCATATAGAAAGAAAAGCTCTTTGGCGTTGACTTTGTTAGAATTTATTCGCCCGAAAATAGTGTAACCAAGTAATTGTCGAAAATATCGGAAGGCGGGATTGTGAATGGAGGAGGCTGCATTACCCTCAAAGCTCTTCAAGCGTCTTCCCGTAATAGAATGCCAAAATAATCTAGCATTTTCTTCCCATTGCTCGTTTTCGGGGATACTATACATTACACCATCGCCATAAGGAATACGCAAAAGATTTGCAATTTGATCATAAGTCAATTCGTATTCCTTATTTTGCAATCGAAAACGAGCAATGCCATTTGAACTATCAGGATTTATTAAAATAAGAGAGCTGAGAAATTCTATAGTTAGTGGAAAATACCCAACATCTTTTTGGTTCAAGAAAAAATTCAAATCAAGAGTACATCAAGCATATAATTCACACTATCATATAATCCTAGTTTTCTTAAACAACCTTCATCAGCATACCTAGTGGGAACAAAGTCCCTTTTGGTGAGAGCTTTAAAGATATCTCTTTGTGTATAACCTTCTTGTCCCGGCCGATACATGAGGGGTGTTGGTTGGTTTGCCATGGAAATTGAGTGGTGTAATAAAGAGAGGGAAATTATATGGTATGTTGGTATAATAAACTTAGGAGAATAGAAAAAGTAATGAATGAATTGTTTGTTGAAATGGTCAAAAGGGAATAAATAGGAAATAGTAATATGTCAGGCATCTCAAGGAAGCTTCACATGAGGTAGTATTTTCAAGAAAATAATAGCATGCATTATGACAATGACAATGACACATGAAGAACTATTGCATGCATGACTACTCACATGTGAACATTATTTATTTTGACCAAATAATTGTTGAAGGCATTGGATACTATACACACTACGTATAAGTATAAGAATGAATGTATAGTGGTGTAAGTCTCTAAGGCGCCAGCCATGTTGATATTACATGGTATGGCGCCAGTTTTAATTATATGGTGCTGGCCGTGGCCTTGTGTAGCGCCGGCCGTGGCTTTGGTACTAGTCACAATTGAAAAATGTTGAAAAAAATCGTTTGATAAATTTTTGTGACCGGCGTAAATGCGTAAATAAATATACTTAATAATTTGCGTTATATAATAATAAAGTGGTACTAAAAATAATAACTATAAAAAAGAAATATGATTATCCAAAATATAAAAATATGCATACGAAAAATAAAATTTGTCTTTGTGATGCATGTGATGATATCTAACATGAAATAAATATCTTCTTTCACGATTTATTTAAAGCAATGTCTGGTTGTGAAAGAAAAAATAAAGTAAAATTTTGCGATCAGCCACTTGGTTGTGGCGCAGCGGGAGGCACTTGGATGGCGCGAATCTGGTCCGAACAACGATCGAACTGTTCTATGACCAAGTCCATGAATCGATAGAAATCTCCTTTTAAAGTTGCAAGATCCGTACGAAGAGCAACGAGTTCCTTCTGCATGCCGGCAATGGCAACTCCACAGTCAGGTGGTGTGGTAGAAGCAGCTGTAGGGGTAGGTGATGGAGGTGCAGGTGTGTAAAAGAAAAGTGGTGGTTCTGGGTCATTAAGAATGTAGTAAAATGGTGGTGTTTCGGGGTCAGTTTCATCTTGTCCCTCCAAGTTATAGAGCCAGTTCTTTTTATCGTGTACACTAGTTTTGGTATTGTACGGCAGAGTGAATTCATGAACAGGCTCAAGGTTGATCAATAACTGGAAGGTATCAGGGCCAAGGTTTCCAATCAGGTGGTTGTTGAAGCAATATTCAATTCCCATGGGTTCTACTCCTATAGAGAGGTCAATCTGTGACAGGGGGGTGTAGAGGTCTAAGGCTCTAGCTATGATGGTGACAAAACCACCAATGCCTATGTGGCGAGTTGGGTCTTTGGTGAATTTGGCTAAACTGTCAAGTAGGAAGGATGCAGCATTGAGTGGTCGACTTTGTGATCCACAAAACATTATGAACAGTTCTTCCCTACTGACGGTTGTGACGTTGGAGGGTTTTCCAAAGAAAGTGTGGGCAATAATCATGTGGAAGTATCTTATTGCCGGGTTATGGATTGTTGTGCTTAGTCTTTCATCGGGGGGTGAGTTAGGGTTGCCCGAAATGCTGCCCCAGAAGCGTTGAAGCTCACTTTCCATAAAAGTATCTTCTTGTATCTTAGTGAAAGCATCTGGGCCACAAGGCACTCCTAGGTATTCAGCTATTTCTCGGGTGGTAAGACGGTAGGATTTTCCGAACAATCTAAAACTGACAAGACCTCCATGTATGGGATTTCCACGTGTCGGCTCATACCTAAATGCACTCAGGAATTCCAGAGTCAGATTTCGGTAGGTGGGTGGGTTGGAAAAAGTGAAGCGGTCCCAACCTAGTTGGTTAATCAAGAATCTCATGCTCTCAGAAATTCCTAAAGCTACTAAGGCGTAACTGTCTGGAAAAACATGGAATGATGTCACTCGGTGTGAAAGGTCTTCGTATCGTTTTTTCTGTGTAGCGCTTCTGAAGTTAACTATCATTTTGTCCTCCATTTCGTTTTTTCTTTCTTTCTCTTTTTTTTTTTTTTTTTAAAAAATTACTCACTATCTGCTATAATCAGGAGAAAAAACAATCAAAAAGGTTAGTGCTGATCAACAAAATATGCGAATTAAAGTATATGAAATAAAATTAAAAATTAAAAATATTAAAGTACAAGAAATAAAATAATAGAAAATATAAACATGGGTTGCCTCCCATGCAGCGCTTCATTTAATGTCGGTAGCTTGACAATAATTCGGGCAAACGTTTAGGTTTCAGGTGGGAGATCATCTAACTTTAAACTTGAGTAGTGATCTCTATCGTTAGGGAAGTAGTAATGTTTTAAACGTTGCCCATTAACAATGAATGTCCCGTTTGATCCGTTCTTGACTTCTATGGCCCCATTTTTAAAAACTCTAGTTATTTTAAATGGTCCTGACCATCTGGAACGTAGTTTTCCAGGAAATAATCTTAGTTTAGAGTTGAAGAGAAGTACAAGTTCCCCTTCCTTGAATTCTTTTCTCAATATATGCCCGTCATGCCATTTTTTAGTTCTTTCTTTGTAAATCTTGGCATTTTCGTAAGCATCTAGTCTAAGTTCCTCTAGTTCATGTAATTCTAAAATCCTTTTTCTTCCGGCAGCTTGGTAATCCATATTAAGGGCTTTAACTGCCCAATAGGCCTTATGTTCTAATTCCACCGGCAGGTGACATGACTTTCCATAGACGAGTCTAAATGGGGTGGTCCCTATTGGTGTTTTGTAGGCTGTTCTATATGCCCATAGAGCATCATCAAGCTTTGCGGCCCAATCCTTTCTAGAAGTGGAAACAGTTTTTTCAAGGATTGATTTGATTTCTCTATTAGAGACTTCAACCTGGCCGCTTGTTTGTGGATGGTATGGTGTGGCAACTCGGTGTTTCACTCCACATTTCTTTAATAAATTCTCTAATTGTTTTGATATGAAGTGAGATCCGCCATCACTTATGACTAACCTGGGGACTCCAAACCTAGGGAAAATGATTTTCTTAAACAACTTAGTGACTACTCGCGCATCATTTGTAGGTGAGGCTATAGCCTCTATCCATTTTGACACATAATCTACAGCTACGAGTATGAATTTTTTGCCCATGGAGGATGGAAAAGGTCCCATAAAATCTATTCCCCAAACATCGAAGATTTCTACTTCTAGGATGTTTGTGAGTGGCATTTCGTTTCTTCTTGAGATGTTTCCTGTACGCTGACATTGGTCACATTTTGCAATAAACGTGTGAACATCTTTAAAAAGGTTAGGCCAATAGAGGCCGGCTTGTAGAATTTTATAAGCGGTTTTAGAAGTGCTTGCGTGCCCTCCATAAGGTGAGGAATGACAATGGGTAATGACACTCTCCATTTCTTCTTCGGGGATGCATCGACGAAAAATTCCGTCGACGCCTCTTTTAAATAAAAGGGGCTCGTCCCAATAGAATTGTTTAACATTATGGAAGAATTTCTTCTTTTGTTGATAAGATAATTCAGGAGGTATTATTCCGGCAGCTATGTAGTTAACATAATCAGCATACCAGGGGGCTGTAGTTTGGACTAGAGCGGTTTCTATTTCTTCCTTGCCAGCTTTTTCTTCGCCGAAGGAGAAATCTAATTGAGCGATCAGTCTATCACAAGGGAAGTCATCGTTAATTGGGATATGTTCTTTCCTAATATCATCTAGTCTAGATAGGTGGTCTGCTACCGTATTTTCTATGCCTTTCTTATCTTTGATTTCTAGGTCGAACTCTTGTAGCAGCAGTATCCATCTTAGCAGTCTTGGTTTTGCATCTTTTTTACTCATAAGATATCGGATTGCTGCGTGATCGGTGTAAATGATGATTTTAGATCCCACCAAATATGAGCGGAATTTGTCGATTGCAAATACGACAGCTAAGAGTTCTTTTTCGGTGGTAGCATAGTTTAGTTGTGCCGCGTCTAGGGTTCTACTTGCATAATAGATAGCGTGTAGCTTTTTATCCTTTCTTTGTCCTAGAACGGCTCCTACGGCGTAATCGCTGGCGTCACACATGATTTCGAAAGGTTCACTCCAATCAGGAGGTTGCATTATAGGTGCGGAAATCAAGGCTTGCTTGAGGAGTTGGAATGCTTCCATACATTTGTCGTCAAAGATGAATTCGGCGTCTTTCATTAAAAGGCCGGTTAAGGGTTTAGTTATTTTAGAGAAGTCTTTTATGAATCGCCGATAGAAACCTGCGTGTCCTAAAAAACTTCTTATGTCTCTAATGGTTTTGGGAGGTTGAAGGTTTTCTATTACTTCGATTTTAGCTTTGTCCACTTCTATTCCTCTATTAGAAACTATATGTCCTAACACTAATCCTTCACGGACCATGAAATGGCATTTTTCCCAATTTAGTACTAGGTTGACTTTAACACATCTTTGTAATACCAATTCTAAATTAGCGAGACATCCTTCAAAACTTTCCCCATAAACAGAAAAGTCATCCATGAATACTTCCATTATATTGTTTATAAAATCTGCGAATATCGCCATCATACATCGTTGGAAAGTCGCAGGGGCATTACACAATCCAAAAGGCATACGTCTATAGGCAAAGGTACCTACAGGACATGTGAAGGTGGTCTTCTCTTGGTCGTCAGGGTGTATTGGGATTTGGAAAAATCCAGAGTATCCATCTAAATAACAGAAATAGGAGTGTTTAGCTAGACGCTCGAGCATTTGGTCAATGAAAGGTAGAGGAAAATGATCTTTCCGAGTGGCTTTGTTTAATTTTCTATAGTCGATGCACATTCTATATCCTGATTCCACTCGCTTAGGTACAGATTCTCCCTTCTCGTTTTTGACTACTGTTAGTCCTCCTTTCTTTGGTACTACATGAACAGGGCTGACCCATTTGCTATCAGATATTTGATATATAATGCCTACGTCTAAGAGTTTCAACACTTCTTTCTTAACGACTTCGCTTAAGATAGGGTTTATTCTTCTTTGGTGTTCTCTCGAAGTCTTTGCATCTTCCTCTAATAAGATTCGGTGCATGCATACAGAGGGACTAATTCCCTTTAAGTCTGAGATGTTGTAACCTAAGGCAGCAGGATATTTTCTTAAGACATCTAATAATTTTTCTGTTTCTATCGGGTTTAGGTCAGCGTTCACTATGACTGGGCGACTCATATTTTCGTCTAGATATTCATACCTAAGGTTCTTAGGTAGCGGTTTGAGTTCCAGAGAGAGTTGTTTAGGTTCAAGCGTGGAATTAGGTCCGAGCGGTGGATCTTCTGTTAAACTATTGTCTATATCTATAGGATGTTTCAGGATCACCGCCTCTTTAGGTAATTCTTTCTCTATCTCTTTAACACACTCATCTATTATGTCTATAGCGTAACAAGTGTCTTCTACGGCGGGTGTTTGCATGAACTTAGAAAGAATAAATTCAATTTTTTCTTCGCCCACTTCTAGAGTAAGTTTTCCTCGCTTAACGTCTATTATTGCTCCTGCTGTGGCCAGGAATGGTCTTCCTAAAAGGATTGGAATACATGAATCTTCCGTAATGTCCATTACTACGAAGTCGGTAGGGATGTAAAGCTGGCCGATTTTTACTGGAATATTTTCTAGGATACCTACAGGGTATTTAACTGAACGGTCTGCTAGTTGAAGAGACATCCTAGTAGGTTTTAGATCACTCAAGTTTAACTTTTTGCTGATCGAGAGGGGCATGAGACTAACACTTGCTCCTAAGTCGCATAGTGCCTTATCTATTACGTAGTTGCCTATTACGCAGGGAATTGAAAAACTTCCAGGGTCTTTAAGTTTAGGTGGCATTTTGTTTGGAATATGGCACTGCATTCTTCGGTAAGTGCGACTGTACTATCCTCGTCTAATTTCCTCTTGTTTGATAAAATTTCTTTAAGAAATTTCGAGTATGTGGGCATTTGCGTTATTGCTTCCGAGAAAGGTATGGTTATGTTTAGTTGTTTCAGAAGTTCTACAAATTTCTTAAAATGCCCTTCAGTTTTAGTCTTAGCCAATCTTTGAGGAAAAGAGATAGGTGTTTTGTAAACAGGTGGTGCAGCAGGTGTAAGCTTCTCGGTTGTCTCCTCCTTATCTCCTAATTGAGGATTTTCGGCTTCTCTCACAGGCTCCTTTGGGGATTCACTATTCTCGGCCTCCATGCTGGTTTTCTTAACGCTTCCCGAGTTTTTGACTCGAGGATCAGGTGGACCTTGCAATTCTTTCCCACTTCTAGTGATTATAGCATGTATGGCATTTGCATGCCCTTTGGGATTAGGCTCAGGTTGTCTTGGAAATGTGCCAGCTGGAGCGGCCATAGCTGCTTGCTGTTGTGCCACTTGGGAAATCTGTGTTTCTAGCATTTTGTTATGGGTGGCTAGGGCATCTATCTTAGTGGATAGTTGTTTTACCAACTCATTAGTTTGAGCATTTTGGTTTAAGCATTTTTCCGCCATAATCTCGAAGTTAGACTTCCTTGGTGGATAAGGTGCAGCTGGTTATCCTCCTTGCTTTTGGTAACCTGGAGGTGCTTGAGTAGGAGGGTTGAGTGTATTGTTGTTCCTATAAGATAAATTAGGATGATTCTTATAGCCAGGATTATAGTTATTGGACAGAGCGGCATAGTGTACTTGGTCGAGTCCGGCTAATATAGCACAATCAGATGGTACGTGACCAGGGACTCCACATACTTCGCAATTTGGTTGGATTGCAGCTACGGTGGATGTGGTTGGCAGGGTTAAACTCTCCAACTTTTGAGTAAGGGCTTCTACTTTGGCGTTGACATGGTCTATGCCACTTACTTCGTATATACCGCCTTTTGTCTGGGATTTCTCTATGGCAGCGCGTTCGCTTCCCCATTGATAATGGTTTTGGGCCATGTTTTCTATAAGCTGGGTGGCTTCTTGGTAAGGTTTATCCATCAGCGCTCCGCCGGCGGCTGCATTTATGGTTAGTCTTGTGTTATAAAGCAGGCCATTATAGAAGGTATGGATTATGAGCCATTGTTCTAGACCGTGGTGTGGACAGAGTCTCATCATGTCCTTGTATCTTTCCCATGCTTCGAAAAGTGATTCTCCTTCTTTTTGCCTAAATCCGTTGATTTGGGCTCTTAGCATAGCTGTCTTGCTTGGCGGGAAATATCTGGCCAAGAATTGTTTCTTCAATTCGTTCCATGTAGTGATGGAGTTCGAAGGTAGAGCTTGGAGCCAAGCTCTAGCTCTATCTCTCAAAGAAAACGGGAAAAGACGGAGTCGTATTGCTTCGGGTTCGACACCATTTGCTTTTATTGTGTCTGCGTACTGCACAAACACTGATAAATGGAGGTTAGGATCCTCCGTAGGGGAACCAGAGAACTGGTTTTGTTGCACGATTTGCAACAAAGCGGGTTTCAACTCGAAGTTTCTTGCTTCGATGTTAGGGGGCGCGATGCTCGAATGCGGTTCTTCTTCGGAAGGAACGGCGTAGTCCCTAAGAGGACGTGCGTTGTTAGCCATGGGTAAGAGGTTTTGAAGTTCGCGGATTCGACGTTTAAAATGAATAAAACGTTCTATTTCGGGTATAGGTTGTTGTAATGGTTCCTCGGAGTTACGAGTATTGGGCATACAACCTAAGAAAAAGGTTTAAGGGTTTGCCTTAATCGTTACGGATTAAAAACTGTATAGCGAAAATTTGACTAAATTAGTCCCCGGCAACGGCGCCAAAAACTTGTTGCGATATTTCTGCAAGTGCACAGACTTATCGTGTAGTTATAAAAGATTATCGATCCCACAGGGACTATTTGTTAAAATTTCGCTTATGTTTTTAATACAATGTAAGGTTAAGGCTTAATAATAATTAAAAAGGGGTTTGTAAAATAATTACCTAGAAATAAAATAATTAAATTAAATAACAGTGACTATTAAGAATTGGTTTTAAATAAGTTGGATTTTAACTAACTGGAATGTTACTTTAGGTACTTCAATGAGTTCGGTAATAAACACTATGTTTTGAAAAGTTTAGTCCTTTTTTTAAAAAAATTGATTTAAAAATACTCGTCTCACACTTTCGCGCTATTGAGTTATATTATATAATGATAAAATAAATGTATCACTTTCGCTATAACATTTACTTATAAAAATATTGTTTGGAAATCAATTAAATTTTACTAAAATGGTCTAGTTTTCACAAAACGATACTAGTTTAAAAATATAGAACTCATGTCATCACACTATTGGACTATATTATATAATATAAATAAGATGTTTTTGCTATCGCTCAATCATTAGTTCATAAAATACCTTTTGAAAACTAATATAATTTAATTAACCTTAAAGAGCTATCGCGATATTAAAGTTAATGTTCAGTTTTTACTATCTAATATAAATTTCAAACAATCGTTCTGTTAATTCATACTTTAATTAATTTTCACTATCGTGCAAAATTATAATCTATTGTTTAATTAAAAACTGAAACAGAAAACTAGACTTGAAAATTTAATTCACAGTTTAACTACCGAACTCATATCAGACACCTATTTCACATACCAGTTATATTAAATTAGTTGGACATAATTATAAATAAAGGCATAATATAATAGTAGTTACGTGAAAAAGAAAACATAGATATGGATTTAAAATAATTAAAGTGAGCAGTAATAGTAACTGGAATTTGGAAAATAAACTTAAATATATTGATTAATGTAAACTTACAGACAACCGAAACTGGAATTGAAACAAGAAACAAAGGACAAGCTGCAGCTCTCAACACGTAAAGCAGTAAACTTAAGTCTAAAAATTTAAAGTATGTGTTTTTTCTCTTCAGCTTGACGTCGTGAAAGATGATTTTTAATTCATTCTGAATGCATCTATATATAGGCTGAGGAGTCCTGCCTTTTCTGCTTTCAGTTCCTTTAATTTCTCCCCACGATTCGCGACTGACTTGATAAGATGAGACTGATATTTTTTTGCTGAAGAATAGCTCACGACCGGCGCCATGTGTTGTTTAAATTTTGCACGTGTTCCTTTAAAATAGGTGACTGGCGCCACAATTTTCAAGGCTGGCGCCATAAATTCCACGGCTGGCACCTTAAATCTTGTGGCTAGCACAAAATTTGTGTCCCTTAAATACATGGCTGGCGCCTTGTATTCATGTAGCTGGTGCCACTTGTTTTGCTTTGTTTCTTTGATATTTTTTTTGGTCTCGGCACATCTGTAGTTTCATAAAAAAAACAATAATTATTTTATTAATACTAGGATAAATTAGATAAAATATTAAAATACTTAAAGAAATAATAGTGATAAAATAGTGCATTTTTCGGTGTTATCACCCATCCAACACAATTTTTGTCCATTTATCAACAAGAGATCAAGGACGGCCAGTTCCTCAATTTGTCGATAGATAGTCAACAATCATGATATCGGCATAAACCATTCTTATCAAACCGCTAAAACGTCAACTTCGCACGAAACATCCACAGATTCACATTCTACGACCTCACAACGTTACCCTAAAATAGGTACAACCAATCGAACTCTCCAAAAGATACTTCCGTGGAATACTTCCACAACTCCATAATTCTCATAAATCTTTGATTCCCTCATGAATCACTTAACCGTGTTACATCACTTATTCATATTCGAATCTTATCCCAACATATCACTCGATAATTCAATTCCAACAATCACTTGATGACCAACATTCTCAAACTTCATTGACACATGCTAAAAACTACCGTCTCTAACCGTCAAATTCCTTTTCTCACATTGAGTCGAATCCAATACGACTACTCTGTTCCCAAGTAATCTCTTAACCAACATTTGCATTCTTTAACGCAACATTTTCCAATACCACTTCTCCTTAATCCCTTAGCAATTCGCCACTTCAAAATTAGGCTACCACCTAAAATTGGTTCTCCGAGCAATCATAACCTCTATCTCGTTGATTCCAAACGACATCTTCAATTTGCCCATAATCCATTTATCAATGTTCCTCATCATCTTGCATTGCAACAAGCATAATCTTCTCCGTTTATTCACTCATCGGTTTCTTATTCACTTACGACCTCTACCAATCATCATCTCTCTATGGACAGCTATCTTTAAACTCTCCCTTAGTACATTCGATACCAAAATCAAACTCTTGAATTTAATCTACAAAGCTCCAAATATTCGTCATACAATCTAATTCTATCCATTAAATTCTAATCAACCTTTGTCTTAGTATTCTTACTCATGACTCCTTGTCTAATCCCAATATGACATCTCTAGAAAATTTCCAAAATTCTCGTCCAAATACATTTTAAGTTATGCACCAAGTCACTACCGTTCCATCATCCATGATGAAACAATTTAAAATCCTTTACTTCATTGTCACCGATTGTGACCATACCACATCAACATCCACGATGCATCTAACAAAACTAGTCTCTACCGACTCTTCCATTCCATGAATCCAAATTCCTTAGCAAATACTTACTCACTCTTATCTTGTGGGCACTACCAAATGCTCTCTGACACTTACCTTAGGCATCACCTTCAACCCCTTACTATATGTGCTCAAACACAACATCTACTCACATGTGCGGTAATCCTTTTCGCAACTCTCACCTAACACAAGTCACTTCCAACATTATCTCCCATTACTCATTCTCTGCATGTTCTTTAACGGCTAACTTTCTTATTTCACATCATTCTAAGACGTTACTACTCACTTACCTTCATCTCAACCTCCAAGAATCTACGATCTCGTTCAACATGCGACACTAATTGTCCGGTCATTATCCAAATCCAATTATTCTCTTCGACAAGCCTCTCACAAAATCCTTCGAATCGTTATCCTACTTCCATCTTCGAATAAACTCGACTACTTATAAAATCCTTACTTCAAAATCATCACCTCCTCAAGAATCTTAATCACTCCCTCTTCTTCATATTTGACTTATTTTGATCAAACAGATACTTCAACTTTGGTCCACAAAACACGCCTCCATACTTTTAGTGCAACACACGATCTCCAACCGTTTCGAGTACTCTTCATCTCACTTAACCAATCTCACTAACGCCCCACGACGAAACACTTGGTCCGACAACTTCCCTTCTAGTAGTTTCTCACAACTTGTTGCTCCTATTCATTCCACTTCGAACAACGTCACCACTTCCTGAATATTCCGCTTCAAGAGCATCTCTACTCATCTCATCTTCTCACGTTCGAAACATCTCGGAGGGATATAACCTTCTCCCCCACTTATCTCAAGCTCACTCGTACTCTTCCACTAGAACTTTTGGTACTCACGCCTAACGGTTCTATCGTCTCTAAAACACATTCTTCCCAAAAGAAGAAACTAGTATCGACATCGTTTACACGCATGTCGCATACAGGGGCAAAACCCAACCCACGATACCTAAACACTAATACAAATTCATGCAAGCATTCAAGTAACTCATACTTCCCTCACTTCTCAAAATTAGGAAATCAAAACAACACAAGAAAATGGACATTGCATAGCAATAATTCATATTCACATTTATTCTAGTCCTAGCAAACACAAGAAGACAAGAATCTCACATCTAATCAACTTAGGACACGACATCAACAAAATAAAATTTCTTGTCTGGCTCCCTCGCTTAGCAAAAGCTAGCGAGCTCCCGGCGAGACAAGTCAAAAACATTCACAAGATTTAGCAAGACTTAGCGAGACTCAGCGAGGTTCATTCTTCGCCTAGCGAGCACATCCAAAAAATCTGGGTGCTCTGCTACGGTTTTGAACTTACGCTCACTAAACTCTCGTTTTCTCGACTCACTAATCCACAAAATCCAAAACTTCAAGCATATAACATCATTATAAACTTGAAAGCACAATTAGAATCATGCATCAACAATCACAACATAGAATTTATGAGATCTTCATGTTTTTACTCATAAAACGCATAGCAATTCAAATGCCTAGTAATCATCTAGCACATGTCATAAACAAACATATAACAAACACATACCAGGACACATTAATATCCTACTCTTCTCACCATTTTGAAAATTTAATTTTCACTTACCCAAAAGAAAATAACTCTATATTTTCACCAAAATCTTCAAGAAATAATATTAGTTTTTAAAATTATTTCAAATCATTACCACATGCAGTTTTACATCATGCCGGATCATCACGTGCAGTTTTATATCATGCCGGATCGTCAACAATTAGCAAATAAGCATCAATCCACCAAGTTTAAACTACACAAAAGTTAAACTCTAAGCATATACAACTATCATAAACATAGAAGTTTAGCACTCACACCATTACTCAACAAAAGAATGGATCGATTAATCCAATTCACACCACTCATAGTTCCTAAATGAACAACATGAATGATTTCACAAAACAAACAACACAAAATTGTTTGACAAACACGACTGACACACAACACTCACTTGGTCTGACTGCACAAACCTGCTCTGATCGACACATAACCCACATAGTCCGAAGACAACCAGGCTCTGATACCAATTGTAACACCCAAACCCATTATTTATATATTTCTACCTCTAGTAAAATCTTTTTCAAAATACGCAACGGAAAATCACATTTAATTTATTAAATATCGGTTCGAGTATTACACTCCTCTAGCAAAATAATACTAATGTAATTAATTAGTAAAAATAGTGTTTATACAAATCTTTGAATCAAATAATGTATTTATTAGCTATACAAAACAACCTAGATAAGGAGACTCTATACACATATAAAACCCCTTTTTCCCGTGTCACAATCAGAGCAGAGCTTCACCGACGACTCGACATCGAATACCACAAAACCTGTAAATCTGGACCCCCAACGGTCCAGCACATAACACATAAAAGAGAGTTAGATAACATACTCAAAATATACAAGTGTAAGTATATGGTACTTAAACACTTCTTCATAAAAACATGCATAATCATACATTATACATATACATCACCATCATTCATGCATATTCATATATCATGCATATACTTCATTTATCACCTAATCAATCATCCGCAAAATACACCAAACATATAGTTTCACGTCGTCTCGGACAATACCAAAACATCAACAAATACATTGTTCAGATTATGGTCATGACGGACCCTGCGTTGTTCATTTTATAGTCATGACGGACTCTGCTCCTCACATACGGATTAACAATCAACATTTACCAAGTATGTGTCAAACATCATTTATTATAAAATGCACACATAATCCCTAATGCAATCTAATGCTTCATGATGACGAATTGTCACACTCTCTAATCCATGCCTATTTTAGCAACATTAGATGCATTTTAGTAGGTTTTTAGCAATAAAAATATAAGAGAAATCTAACCATAAGCTTGATTACTTGATTTGCAAGAAAACAGGAAAAATTGCAGGAAATGGAGGATTTTCACTACGCTGGGGGCGTAGCCCACCACGCGCCGCGTGATGGAGCTCACAGGGAGCCAAGATTTTTACTCTGATCACGCGCGGCGTGATGCCTTACCACGCGCGGCGTGAAGCTTTGTTGAAGATGAAGATTGCTCCCTGACTTGATCACGCGCCGCGTGATTCTGTTACCACGCGCGGCGTGATAGATCTGGCGCGCGGCGTGGTTGCCTTCTGTATATATAGTTTCTGCATAATTCTGTTTTGTTGTTGGAAAATTCTGCAAATTTGATCTACATTCTGGGTTTTGAACTTCAAGATTGGGATTCAAGACTCCGAAGGAAGCTCCAAGCACATCGATAGCATGGATTCACAAGCCATGACATTGAAGCTCGGACGCGGACAAAGGGAGATGAGGAGCTAAGTTCTTCGGAGGTAGGATCTAGGATAGCCTAGGATGTAGATAGACTTCATGTAATCTGCTATATGTGTAAGAAACTACTCGGTTATAGTGTTGATTTAATGCAATTCGATGTTTAATGCTTTATAATCCTTCATTAGTGTTGTAATGATTTCGAGTTAAGTCACGTGCGAGAGTATTGATTTAATTTCTGAACTGAATTGCATTAAGCGCTCGAGTGTCTCCGGTCGAGAGATTGAGGCATAGAGTGTAGCGAACGATTGACGCGCGTTAATATCATTCGTTGTAGGTAGCTTCCGCCCGAGAGATCGGGGGAGTATCGACAACGAATAGAGTGGATTTTGACAAGAGATTGCGATTCACTAATTTGTCGATCTAGTTGTTAACACTTGAGTAGATTCCTATGATATAGTAGATTGCATGTTGTTTAGCTATAGACTAGGCGATTCCGATGATTCTACCTCGCTTTTCCATTATATCAAAGCACGTTTTCTAGCAATTCATAACTCAACATACCCCCAATTTATGTGTATTTCTTGCATAATGTCTATGAGCACTATTCGACTAGTTTAATCACACAATCCCTGTGGATCGATATTTTTATTACTACGTGGTAATTCGTTCACTTGCGAAATAATCCATCAAGTTTTTGGCGCCGTTGCCGGGGATTGTGATTGATTCGACAAGGCGATAGTGTTCATATTTTCTGTGTTTTCTTTATTTTTCTGTTTTATACTTTTCTCCCGGAGCGTTCTACTTGTGTGTTTCATTGTGCATGCGGAGAACAGGTCCTCAAGAGCTGCAATTTGATCCAGAGATTGAAAAGACAGCTCGCGCAATTCGAAAGGCAACAAGGGAAGCTCAAGCTTCAAGGGGAACAACTTTGCTAAGGGATACACCGGACTGTCAAGGACAGACTGCAGCAACAATGGAAGAAGAGCAGATTCCACCGGTTCCTCAACCGCCAAGGCGTACCCTTGGTGATTATGGGAGGAGAGACAATGACGCGTTGGCAAATCAAGGCTTTCAGCCGGCGAATCCTGTCTCATTCGACATCAAGAACACGGTCCTCTCCGCCCTAAAGGAAAATCCGTATTCAGGATCGGAAGCTCAATGCCCGAATTTACACTTGTCTCACTTCTATGAAGCCTGCGACTATACCGATCCACCGGGGGTGAGCGAATCGGACAAAAGACTTAGGTTATTCAAGCATTCTCTCACCGGCCGTGCTAAAGATTGGTTGGACACGATACCCGCCGGAACTATTGAGACTTGGAGACAGCTGGAGCGGAAGTTCTTAGATCGTTACTTCCCTATTCATAAGTTCCTAGAAAGAAGGGCTGAAATTAGCAACTTCGAACAAGCGGATGGTGAGACGTTGTATGATGCTTGGGAGAGGTTCAAAGTTTGTCTTAAAAGGTGCCCGAATCACGGTTTCGATGGCCACAATCAGATGCAAATGTTTACCCAAGGTTTGAGGGCTCAAACGCGAATGATACTTGACGCATCAGCCGGTGGTTCGTTGAAGAACCGTGACGAAACTGAAGCAAGAGAATTGGTGGAAAGCATGGCTCAAAACGAGTATAGAGCTACTAATGATAGAGGAGCCAAAAAGAAAGGCGGAGTGTTGGAATTGGATACTCAAACAGCACTATTGGCACAGCAAAAGCTCATGACTAGCCAAATGGAAGCAATGATGAAGCTGCTGTCCAATCCGCAAGTTCAATCTTCTCCAATAGGTAAAATTGACAATGTGCGCTGTGATTTTTGTTTGCAGGATCACCCAAATGGCGGATGCTTCCCGGAGGGTTCAGAGGAGGCTCGCTACCTAGCCAATTTCCGGAAGCCGTACAACAACAATAACAACGGTTCCGGGTGGGGGAACGGTATGCAAGGTCAAGGTGCACCGCAACAGCAGCAAAGGCCTCCATCAAGGATGGAAGAGACTCTAAATCAGTTCATGCTCATGACCCAAAGCAACTTTGAAGCGATGAAATCAAGTCAAGCAACCTCTAACAAAAATCATGAAGCTTCTATAAAGAATCTTGAGGTGCAAATGGGTCAGCTGTCAAGACAGTTTTCTATGTTGCAAAACCAAGGAGGTTTCGGAGGAAACACTCATGATAATCCGAAAAATGAAACTTGCAATGGAATCACTTTGAGGAGTAGAGAGATACCGGAAAGGCCAGCTGTGGAGAAGCCCTTGAAAAAGAAGGTCATTGAGGGAGAAGTTGAGAATAAGCAAGAGGTCGTAGTTGAAAATGAGAGACGTGAGGGAGAAGTAGAAAATGAAAATCTGTCTAAGGAAGTGGAGATTAGTGAGGATGAAGTAGAAGAAGTTGAAAAACAGAGGGAGATAAAAGAAAAAGAGAGTAAGAAGGTTGAGAAAGGTAAAGGGATTGATGAATCGCCATATGCTAGGATGCCTTTTCCTAGGAGAAAGAAAGTTAAGAATCTTGAGCGGGAGAAGGAGTTCAAGAAGTTCATGAAGGTGTTGAACAAGCTTGAGATGGCTATACCATTGGTTGAGGCATTGGAGCAAATGCCGAGTTATGCAAAGTTTTTGAAGGAGCTGCTCACAAAGAAAAGAAAACCATTAGATGATGAAATGGTAAGTATGACGGAAGAGTGCAGCGCTCTCATCCAAAGGAAGCTACCTCAGAAAAAGAAAGATCCGGGGAGCTTTACAATTCCATGTTCCATTGGAACGCTCACTATTGAAAAGGCTTTGTGTGATTTGGGTGCGAGCATTAATCTGATGCCGTTATCAATGATGAAGAAGATACCGGGAGCAGTAGCAAAACCGACAAAGATGAGTCTCTCTTTGGCGGATAGATCGATAGTGCATCCGGAAGGTATTCTCCATGATGTGTTGGTTAGAGTGGGTGAATTTGTGTTTCCCGCAGACTTTGTGGTTCTGGACATGGAAGAAGATAAGAATTGGGAGCCTCTACTCCTTGGTAGACCCTTCCTAGCAACTAGCCGTGCCCTAATCGATGTAGAGATGGGGGAACTCATGCTAAGGACCGATGATCAGCAGGTTACATTCAATGTCTTTGACAAGATGACATGTGATGATGGAGACCCACAATGTTTTAAAGTCCAGGTCTATGATCATATTGTTAAACATGCCCTCAAGTTACCTTGGAATGCACACTACTTGCCACATGGTGGCACTTCTTCTCCATGACCCTTAGGGGCATGGAACGTCAAGCATCGGGACGTTAAACAAGCGCTGGTTGGGAGGCAACCCAACAGTTTCTAATGTTTTAGTTTGTTTTCTTTTGAAGTATGTAGGTAGATGTGCAGCAGAAGCAAGGACGGAAGCAAAACAGGGCAGAACAGAGTTCTACTACGCCGGGGGCGTAGTACAATCACGCGCGGCGTGATCCTTCAACACAGAGGAAGGAGTTTTTAGAATGTATCACGCGCGGCGTGGGGATGCGTCACGCGCTGCGTGAAAACTGGAGAAATATGGAGTCTCTGACTAAGTGATTACGCGCGGCGTGGCCTGTTTGAAAGAAGTTCTTGACCGTTACAGTTCGTACTACGCGCGGCGTAGCAGGGGTCACGCGCGGCGTGGCTGCACAGGAAAGCGTGTAAAATTTGAATTTCTTCATCTTTTCAACTACTCCACCCGTCCCATCATCAACTCACACGGTCTCCCACACGAAAAACTCCATTGATAACCCATTTTCACTCTTCAAACCTCTCCAATTTCACTTCTAATCACCTTCAATCATCCATTTCCTTCACATTCACATACCACCCATATCACCCACTCCTAATTCCACTCCAAATCCCTCATTTCATCACATTTCACCACTTTCCCAAATTAACCCATTTCAATCTATCTACTATCAAGATGTTGACACGGCTAACCGGAAAGGGAAAGAAGAAGAGTGATGCTAATCCAACACAAGAGCCACCAAAGAAAGCAAGGACGAAGATGAGTGCCAGCAAGGGGAAATCTTCGCGGTCCGCGGAAGCATCTCCTCCTCGTCGGAGCAATGTGACTCAACCACAGGTCCATCCCCACTTCATCAGTGCAGTTCATGAAAAAAGGTACACAAAAATCCAAACCTTTACTATTAATCAAGAAAAAGGTTTTGGAGAGGACTTGTTGAAGGGTGTTGCTGAGTTAGGAAATGAGGTCAAGTCTAGAAAATGGGGGAAGTTTAATAAGTTGATGATTAAAGATGAAGCTAATCCGGGAAATCAGATGTGGGTAAGGGAGTTTCTCGCGAACGCTTATTTGCCTGACCAGTCGTCGGTTCCGGAGTTCTATTCGACAGTTAGGGGAATAAGAGTGTACTATTCCGCAGCTCACATTAATACTTTATTGGGTTGTCGTGTGAGAGGTGCTTGTGAGTTGGTATCCGAGAAGGAACGAATTTCTAATGGTGGCCTTGCGGTGAGAGAAGAGTTAAAGGCGATTGTTTGTAGGCCTGGAGCTAGATGGCTGTCACACTCCGCCTCATCCCTTCCTACTAGGTTGAGTTTGACGAGTTTTAACCCTATTCACCGCGCTTGGGGGGAATTTTGGCTTAAGAATGTTAGAGTGGTTGGTAATAACTCTGAAATCCAGATTGATAATGTTGCTGTTGTTCGATTATTAGCTGATGGTCATTATATCGATCTTGGTCTTTGGTTACAAAGGGATTTACATGAAATGGCAAATAATAATAATCCGACTTTTACTTTGGGGCATTGCAACTTAATTGCTGCTTTGTGTAGAGCAAGCAATGTCCCTATGTGTGTGCAAGAAGGTGACTTACATCCCGTCCGTCCACTATCTTTATCATACTTTGAGAAGAGATTTGAGAGGGGTCCGATTGTGCCCCGAGGTGAGGGGAATGCTGCAAGAGAGGAAGCTTTGAGGGAGGAGGAAGAAATTAATCGGTTTGAAGAAGGTAATCATCCGGATCAACAGGGGGATCCGGTACATGAGTATCACGACATACCAGCTCAGGACCCTCCTCGTTACTCTCATGATATGAATCAGCTTGCTTCAATGTTGCATCAGATGGAGATTTCTCAATATTCGGGGCTGCCGAATCTTTACTTTGATACCGCCTCTTCCTTGTACACCGAGGCGATGACTTATCGGTCTACTTTCCCTCCTCCTACTTTCGGGACGTTGTATCCCGTTGATACTGATTGGGAGGCGCATCAGGCAAGGGAGCTGACATCTTTTCAGGCCAGACAAGCATACAATTCGGGTCTGAGAACTTCTGAGTTGGCCGAGATCGAGAGGCGACGCCGGGTTGAGCAGGATGAGGCTGCTGCTATGGAGAGGGAAATGCTGGATGTGGATGGGCTGAATTTGAATTTGAATAGCCCATTCACAAACTACTTCACGGGCCAGCCGGATGACGCGGTTTGACGTTGTTGGTGATGATGTTCTACTGCTGCTGCTGCTACTCTTCTACTACTCTATCTCTATCTTTACTTAATTGTCTTTTACTTTCGTTGGTTTGTAATAATATTTGATGTTGCTTGGATATTGGCTGGATATTTATTTGTGTACTCTAAATTTGAATCTTCTTTTGTTTGATGGTGGAATGGTTTTTACTTTTAGAGTTTGTTTTAATACTTTGGCATGTTCTTTCTAGTTACTTGAGTATCAATTACTTGATTTTCTCCGTGTGTGATTTGTGAAACTTGCAGTGCAATAGCTTGTTGCACTCATGTGATCAAGAGGCAAAGGACGGGAACGCACACTTTTTGACCGGTTCTTTGATTCGACCCAACCGAGAGGTATTGAGCCAAACACTCCTTTTTCTTCTATGTGTGATATCCGCTCATGTACTGTCTCTCGATTTTGCTTGTCGTCTTTTTATTCGATTGGTACTTTTGTAGCACACACGAGGCATGTTCCTTGGTACCCTTGAGCCTTTCTATCCACCCTTACATATAATTATCCTTTGCTTAACCAATTTGAGCTGAAAGAAAATGTTATTTTTGCAAAACCTTAAGAAATTTTTGATGAAAAAAGGAATGACTTTCTTGGAGGTTAGGCACCTAATTAGTGGTTGATGCGCATTGCTCACCACTAAGTTTGGGGTTGCCCTTTGGAATTAGCAACAAATAAAGTTTGGGGTGAGGGTACTAGAGAACTTACAAATGTGTGATCTGAAAAATTGAAAAAAAAATTTTCAAAAGTTACAAGGCTTTTTGTGGAAGAGAAAAAAAAAAAAAAAAGAAACAAAAGAAATGAATGTGAAAAAGGGAAAAGAAGTAATAAAAGAATTGCAAAACTTTGTTTGATGATGTGAAAAAAGTTCTCTAGTCCACTATAGTTCAAAAGAAAAGGGTTGGTTTATGAATTTTTGACCATAGGGGGATCTAACTCCAAGTTTTTCTACTACTTATCCAAAATGTCACCATCCACCCTAGCCAAGCCACGTTATAACCCTAAAAGACCTCTAATGTGTGTGCACAAAGTGAACCGAATGAATTCTTAGACTACTTGCAAAATTATTGTTGACTTGCATTGATGTGTTGATTTGAGTGAATTACCCAAACTGAAGAGTGCATGTGAGTAGTGTGATGGAATCATAGAGCCTTGGTCGAAAAGTGTGAACTACTTGAAAATGTCTTGCGGGAACGATGGTGCGATTGAGCATTGTTTGCAGGTGGATCATTGATCATCAGGTGATTCTCACGTATGTATGATTCGAGTGAATTTAAGGAAAATGCCAAGGTCTTGACACAAAAGCTTGAGGTAAAAGTTGTTTCCTTGAGGACAAGGAAAGGTTTAAGTTTGGGGTTGTGATGACGAATTGTCACACTCTCTAATCCATGCCTATTTTAGCAACATTAGATGCATTTTAGTAGGTTTTTAGCAATAAAAATATAAGAGAAATCTAACCATAAGCTTGATTACTTGATTTGCAAGAAAACAGGAAAAATTGCAGGAAATGGAGGATTTTCACTACGCTGGGGGCGTAGCCCACCACGCGCCGCGTGATGGAGCTCACAGGGAGCCAAGATTTTTACTCTGATCACGCGCGGCGTGATGCCTTACCACGCGCGGCGTGAAGCTTTGTTGAAGATGAAGATTGCTCCCTGACTTGATCACGCGCCGCGTGATTCTGTTACCACGCGCGGCGTGATAGATCTGGCGCGCGGCGTGGTTGCCTTCTGTATATATAGTTTCTGCATAATTCTGTTTTGTTGTTGGAAAATTCTGCAAATTTGATCTACATTCTGGGTTTTGAACTTCAAGATTGGGATTCAAGACTCCGAAGGAAGCTCTAAGCACATCGATAGCATGGATTCACAAGCCATGACATTGAAGCTCGGACGCGGACAAAGGGAGATGAGGAGCTAAGTTCTTCGGAGGTAGGATCTAGGATAGCCTAGGATGTAGATAGACTTCATGTAATCTGCTATATGTGTAAGAAACTACTCGGTTATAGTGTTGATTTAATGCAATTCGATGTTTAATGCTTTATAATCCTTCATTAGTGTTGTAATGATTTCGAGTTAAGTCACGTGCGAGAGTATTGATTTAATTTCTGAACTGAATTGCATTAAGCGCTCGAGTGTCTCCGGTCGAGAGATTGAGGCATAGAGTGTAGCGAACGATTGACGCGCGTTAATATCATTCGTTGTAGGTAGCTTCCGCCCGAGAGATCGAGGGAGTATCGACAACGAATAGAGTGGATTTTGACAAGAGATTGCGATTCACTAATTTGTCGATCTAGTTGTTAACACTTGAGTAGATTCCTATGATATAGTAGATTGCATGTTGTTTAGCTATAGACTAGGCGATTCCGATGATTCTACCTCGCTTTTCCATTATATCAAAGCACGTTTTCTAGCAATTCATAACTCAACATACCCCCAATTTATGTGTATTTCTTGCATAATGTCTATGAGCACTATTCGACTAGTTTAATCACACAATCCCTGTGGATCGATATTTTTATTACTACGTGGTAATTCGTTCACTTGCGAAATAATCCATCACTTCACATTCATGTTATGTCCTCTAGACACCTCTAATGCATGTGGTACCATCGTCTTTATCAGAGTATTTCACCTCCGATATCCTTCTTTATCAAACAAATATAGTTCGATATCCTTCTTTATTGGACAAGCCAATATCCCTAAATATTCATGATGCATGCACTCAAAACTCATGAATATATCCATCAATAATTATGGCATATAGCCCATCAACAATAACGTGGAACACTATCCAACGTTCGTCTTTATTAAGATAATCAATACCTTAATATCCGTCTTTATCGAATAACATAATTCGATATACTTCTTTATTAGAATAACATACTCTAATATCCTTCTTTATTAAGTTGATTAACACCTTAATATACTTCTTTGACATTTAAATAAACATCATCAACACAATCATATTCCACAAATATAATCAACAACTATCATCACAATACAATTAATCATGGTTATAAACACCTAATTGCATGTTAGGATACCTTAAATCCATGTTACAAGTACCTAATTGCACTTAAAACAATTATCAAAAAGTTGCTGTCACAGTACTGTTCGCTAAGCGAAGGCTTAGCGAACCTCACCAGAGGGTCACCTGCTCGTGGCGAAGCTGCAGCGAGCTGTGGCGAGCTGTTCGCCACACGTTCGCTGAGCGAAGGCCTAGCGAGCGCCTCCTGTCAGGACAGTTCAAAACCTGCGTTTTCCACACCAATTCACCCAAAAATCCCATTTTTCATGTTATAAATCCCAAATAAGTTTATATTCAAGCATAACAAGCATATCTAAACACAAAAGGACGGTTCATTTCACCGATCTACCATTTTTACTACGAAAAAGTAGAGATTTAACACTTTTACTCAAAACTCTCAAGAACACAAAGTTCTTGAGTTTAATCCTTTATAAATCTCGTTTTTAACCATTAGATTCGTTCATACATCATGATAAGAGCATGTTAAACATGTTATGAACCTTAGAATCGATTTCCATTAAGAAAATCCATCCAAACTAAAACGAAAATGGGGTGGAGGAAGTTCGGGTGAGGAGAAATCGACATTCTCCCCTTCCTCGAGTCACCCACGAATATGAAATCCTACTCTCTTACCTTGGATCGACGAAAGCTCCATGATTGCTCCTCGAATCCCTCCTCCAAGCTCTTGCCCTAGCTCTCCTCTTGCTCTCCCTTCTCTCTTCTTTCACAAGAACATGAAAAATGAACTCATTCTCTCTCAATGGGCTTCATATAGCGCCCCCTTCTCATGAGATAAGGCTCATTGGGCCTCAAGCCCACTAACTTGGCCCAACTCGCGTTAACTCTCACTAACTCGCGCGTTAACTAAAACTCTCGATAAATAACTTAAAGTTACTATCTTACTTAAAAACCACATCACCAAATAATTAAACACTTAAATAGTGAATAATAAATTTGGGTCGTTACATAGATTGTTTTATTTTTTTTCTTATCAATGATTTTTTTTATTCCTATTTTTAAACATATCTGCTTTTTTTTATTTAATTTATATTCTTTCTATATATGTTATTTATCTTATAATCTTTCGATATATTTTTTTAATATTTTTTTAGTGAAATTACAATGAAGGATATAAAACTTGCATCGTGGTTAAAAGCAATAAGGATAATTTAGGAAATTTGGTGATAATCGATTTTAATATATTAGTATAATAGATTTCCAAAAAAAAAAACTATACATCATTCTGGAGGTCTATTTCCTGAAAGCATGACATACTTTCAGACAACAACAAAAAAAAATTCGGAATAAATACATTCTAAACAACAAACTAAGATCATGCCTCCTTATTTATGGACATAGCAGCAAAATAAATTTTGCTTCTAAAACCATGTTCTGAATTCTGATTACTAAAAAATAGCTCAAAAGATGGACCCTATTTTTGAAATACAAAGGAGATAAACCTAGAGCTTCTTTTTTTTTTTATAAACAAATGATATTATATTATAAAATAAGGGGATACTCAAACCCTTACAAAAAAGAACAAATAACTTAAGAGTTATGGATACACGACAACGGATCTAAACACCAACTAGAAAAATGAATACAAGCTTTACGACCAAACCGACGGGAGAACCATAACCAAGAAGTAAGTTTAATCTCTTCCAAAAGCGCCGACTCATCCATAATGCCACCATTGAAAATAACGTTGTTTCGAACTTTCCATAAATTCCAAGTGGTGGCCAACCAAACCAAATGACGAATACGCCACTTATCTTTAACATTGAACAACTCGCCAAAGGCCATAAAATGGTCGATTCCTGCCGCTCCCAAAGGGAGAGTTTTGAAACCAAGATAAAACTTTGTTCCATAGTCCATTAATAAAATGGCACGAGAAGAAAAGGTGTGCACTATCCTCAATATGCTGGAAACAAAAAACACATGGCAGATCATGGGGATTAAATAATATACCTCTACGATGAAGAGCGGCCCTTGTTGGTAATTTGTTTAAAATTAACCTCCACCCAAAAAAACTAATTTTAGATTGTACATCTGTTCTCCATAACTGTTGTATAGCATCTAACACCTTGTTATCTAAAGTTTCGGCCTGCCTTGAAGATAATAAACTAGCATAGCTGGATTTCACCGAAAAAATACCGTTAACGTCTGGTATCCAACGCCAATGATCTAGAGCGGTCGACTGAAAAGAAAAACCAGAAAGCAGCCCTTCAAGTTCCAAAAGCCGCTGCTCATCATTCTCATCCAACGGAGCAAGCCAGCTCCATCTCCATCGTGGTACCGTAACAGAGCTATCCAAACGCTCAGCCACCTTTGCATATTTGTCCGCCTCATGAACATACAAATCAGGAAACAAATCACACAATGCTTGAGACCCAAACCATTTGAAATTCCATAATTCTATATCATTACCATTACCAACACAACAACCGATGTTGGACTTAAACCAACTAAAACTACGGCTTTTCCCCGAACCGATGATATCACGCCACCATAAGGATGAATTACGACCTGCTATATTATCATGACAGCCCAATAGCGGAGAAGGTAGGTGACCATACCTGTGACGCAGCAACTCGGTCCAAATGGCATTATCATGATTCAAGAATTGCCACTTCCATTTGCTCAACAAGGCCAAGTTAAAGAGTTCGAGATTTTTTACCCCTAAACCCCCTTTCTCCTTGGGTAAACAAATCTGCTCTCATTTAACCCAATAAAGTTTCTTATCTTCTACACCGCCACCCCACAAAAAATTCCTCTGAATTTTCTCTATTCCTTGGTAGGGTATAAAGGTCAGTAATAGTAAAAACAAAATCAGAGTGAACTGAAACATCTCTTGTATTCTAAGCTTGTTCCGCTAAGCTAGCCCTAAACCTAATTTTTTTCCCACTCTTTTTAATGCAGATTTATATTAAAAAAAATACAAATTTGTCAAACATGGGAATTGAACCCGCCACCCTTGCTTACAACAAAGTCTTTTAACCACTAGAGCATCTACTTCAATTGTGATTAAAGTTAGGAATCCCATCTCTTAACCCTCTTAACCACTAGACCTAATAAGAAATTACTATTAAAAATTAAGATTAATAATATATATAGTAACGTTATATATATATATATATATATATATATATATATATACACTATTAGAATAGATGAGAAATCACATAAAAATTATTTTTTTAACCGGATATATTAATTCTTATTATCTCTTATATTCTAAGTTTGTTCCGAAATGCTAACCCTAAACCTAATTTTTTTTTCCTCTCTTTTTACTGCAGCTTTATATTAAAAAAAAATATACAAATTTGTCTAACATGGGAATCAAGCCTGCCTCTCTTGCATACAATAAAGTCTTTCAACCACTAAAGCATGTTCTTCAATTGTGATTAACGTTAGGAATATCATCTCTCTTTTTTTCTGGTACAAAAAGGAATCTCATCTCTTAATCCTCACATATATGACATAAATTTATTTCACATCATTATCATTTTTTCCCTCTTTTATTGAGTGACCCACAATCTTAATTTTGCTATCAATTAACTTTAATCTATGCGTATTAATTAATGTTTGGTTGCTAATTTTTTTTATTTGCGTCTATAATAAGCTAGCCCACATTCTTAATTTTGCTATCAATTAATCTTAATCTACGTGTATCAATCAATGTTTGGTTGTGTTCTGATGAACACTCAAAGGGGGTTGTATTATTGATAATATATGAATGATATTACATGAACTTTGTCAAATATGGACTGATAAAAAATTCCATGATCCTTTACAATGAAAATACAGAGCTAAATAGGTTACAATTTTCTTTTTCCCCAAGATTGATCTCCTGGAGTTTCGGCCTCCACCGCCTTCTCCGGCAAACCAACGCAAGGATAGGGGTGGTTATTCCTTCCTTCGTCCCCAAGCCATGGAGGAGATGGAGGATGATGGTTTCTTTCCCGCGAAGCTAGGTAATTGACCTTCTGGAAGAAGAAGATATTTTGGGCGCGATTCATAGTTCAAAGATATTTGGAGCTACATCGTTTCGTCTCGCCATGTCATGTAGGCTCACTATCTCGCCTTCCTGGATCACTTTGATTGGGCTTTATTACTTTTGGACTTATTGGGCCTAACTTATTTGATCCTCTAATCCACTGCCCGGTCCAGGTTGCTAATTTTTTTTTTTATTTGCGCCTATAATAAGTCAACCCACATTCTTAATTTATGCGTGTCAAACAACGTTTGGCTGCTAAAAAAAATTGTTTTGCGCCTATAATAAGTATAATTTTTGCACCGCACATGTTGGAAAATTTTACATTTGAAAATTCTTAGTTAACTAATCTTCGTCGATTAAAGGAAAATTTATTTATTAGTTTTGTAATTTTTTTATAATATTTTTTTCAATCTGTTACCTAATTTTGAACCCTAATTATTTGGGACACCTTTCATTTTTCACATTAAACTAAATAAATTTTCACTAGAAACTTCCACGATTTAATTCCATTCCAAATATTTCAAATATACAATTCCAAGGTAAATTTAAAAAGATACGAATGAAACTTTCAATATAATCTATAAGAAAGTACTTCGTAATAACATAATTTTGGTTGTATGAATTTTATCCAAGTATTTTTTATTGTTACATATTACGGCTGATTAGACCCATGCACCACACGGGTCGAAGTTCTAGTTACAATAAAAAAGTAACCCTGATTATAACAAAAATGTTTACTCATAATTATATTTAGGCTTTAATGCAGTTTTGATCCCCCTATTTTGAAAATCATGAACTTTTGATCCCCTATTTTAAAAGTCAGCTTTTTGATCCCCCTATTTTAGTTTTTTATGAGTTTTAGTCTCCCAACTCATTTTGGTCAATTTTTGATGATGTGTCAAGCTAATTAATGACATGGCAGTGTCCATGTTGATTATTTTTAAAAATTTAAATCAAATATTATATTTTAAAAATATTAAAACAATAAAATAATTAAATAAATAATTAACAATAATTAGAAAATCAGTTTAATTCCAATAAAAATCATGAACCCTAAGTACCCAAATATGAAAAACGCAGCAACACATAAAGTTTCTCTTCCTCTCAATCGTGTCCTTCATATTGCTCCTCCTCTCTCTCAGTCTCCATCTTCTTCGATTTTCATCATTCATCATCTCTCTGTCGCAACAATCTTTCTCCAACATCTCCCTCTAAGTCGTTTCTCTCCCTCTCAATCATGTCTACTTCAAACTGTAAATCAGCTCCATGTTATTTTGATTTCTATTTTCAAAAGATCAATATGTTTATCCTTTTAGAGTTAAAGGGCAAAAAAGGTTGTAACAATTTTGATTGATTTGATGAAGAACTAACTATTTGAGGGAAAAAAGTGATATTGTCTTTGTTGGAAAAAATTGAAAGTTGAAGAAGGTTTCAAATTTGGCAAACAAAAAGGAGAATGACTTTGAAGATGAAGATGAAGTTTTAATGCAGTTGGTGGCAAACAAGGGATCCATGAAGTTGTCATGGTTTTTGAGAATTTTCTTGTTGGTGGCAACAATCATGTTGAAATAGACAGTTTAATTAAGTTCTAAGATATCTTGTAATGGATTAAGCTAGGTAGTAACAAATTATTCAAACTCTGCTTTAGGGTTGGTTCCATGATTTGGGAATAAGTTTCTGATTTTTTTTAACTTCTGCGTTTTTCTTTTTCGTTATCTTCGTTTTACTAATTTCTAATTATTGTTAATTATTTATTTAATTATTTTATTGTTTTAATATTTGATTAAAGAAAAAAATAATGACATGGAATATGTTTGTCCAACATGGACACTGCCACGTCACTAATTAGCTTGACACATCATAAAAAAATTGACCATAACGAGTTGGGGGACTAAAACTCATAAAAAACTAAAATAGGGAGATCAAAAAATTGGCTTTTAAAATAGGGGATCAAAAGTTTAAGATTTTCAAAATAGGGGGACCAAAACTGCATTAAAGCCTTACATTTATCAGCCCCTCCGTGACCAATTTTCTGTTTTCAACTTAACTACTACTAAAAAAATAATAATGAAAATGAGTTAATGAAATTAAGAATGACTCGGGCATATGTCACCAATGTTTTCATATATCAAGAATATCATTCAGCACAAGAGTACATACATGACAATGAACTGTTCACAAACAAGTCAATGGTAACATGGAACAAAGGCCATCATCATCTTTGACATGAGAACAAGGAACATGATATATCATAACGGTATTCTTAATGGTAAGAGCTCACAGAGTATCCTCATGGTGTTGCGCGGAAGACTTGAAGGAACTAGCTGGCAGCTAGCTTCAAACAAGTGCAACCCCATCAAATCCAGCAATTCTGAAAACATGCCTCCAAAACAATTCACACGGACATCATTGGCCATGCGCAGAACATAAATCCAGTCACAGGAAAGAATTCTATCAGGATGAACTACTTGCGGCCGCCTTGGAACACTTTCTTGGATGGAGAATGCATGAGTGATTTAGAATCTGAATTGATGGCGATATTTCCAATTCCAGCCTCCATGGCCTCCCTCTCATCTTTGTCCTTATTCTTCTGGTCAGAAGTAGCAATTTCACCAGCAGGGTTGTGATTAGGAGAAGGCACCGATGGCTCCAAAAGACGGGGACCTGCATTCATCCATGGATGTAGCAGGCATTGACCAGCTGTAGGTCTTTTCTCAGGAACAAAGTCAAGGATAGAAACCAAAAAGTCACTCATGTCACTTGCATCTTTCTCATCAAAATCGTACTTCTCCGTAAGCACTTTACTCAACGGCCAGAATCGCAACCGACGGATGTGTCTCAAATCACCATACCTATTGAAGAAATCCCGGGAATAACGCCCCCCTAGTGCAATCTAAAAATGATAATCCACAGACTCCGGTTAACTATGAACTAATGATCTTAACTACAAAGAAATGGATAGAAGAAATTTGTAACTACAAAGAAATGGATGGAAGAAATTTATTACCTTACGTGGCATCATTCCAAGAAGTTCCATCATTAATGCTAAGTGGTCCTGAGATAAATTAAAGATAGAGCACCCTTACTTACATCAGACATTAATACCAGAACCAAAGCACATATGCAAATAAACATCATTTCAAAATGTCAGTATTAAAGATAGAACTGACATAATAAAAGAATCAACATGGTCATTCCCCAAGGAAGTTATTATGTTGAAACTGGAACACATAAGCACATCCAATAGTCTCATCTGTAAACAGCACACAAACCCAACCATTTTCTCAACAAGAACACAATCTGCCTGAAGTAATTGATTTGCATAATAATGTTTTGACGCAAATGTTTTTGATCCCTTGAAATATGACTTTACTGGAATCAGCAAGTGTAACCTCATTTTTTTAATTTTTTTTTATAAGCAAAAACAGAAACCTCCTATTTAACTTTGTTTAATACACAGTTCGGGTAGTTAACTAACAGACATCACACAAATTCCTTGTTTGGACAGATTTTGTTCCCAGGCATGGTTGTCGAATTGCAAACTTTATCTCGTGGATCATAATATTCATGAATCATGACTAAATGTTATTCACAGTATAAAAATCATTTTTCCAACATAACTTAAATCATTTAAAAAGTGGTAGATATAAGAATTCAAAACCAAAATGTTAAAAGTACAAGCTTTGAACTAATCAAGATTCAATACATGAATTAGGTGGATTCAATTCTAGAGGTCGAGGATTACTGCCACTCCCCGTTAAACTAAAGAAGGAAGATGATAAAGTTAGGATATCAAGACTGATGGATATCAACAAAAACCAAGTCTTATCTAATCAGGTCAGGAAACCAAATTTTCAATAAATCCATTTACGAGAGAATGGTGGGAAATCATTCTGGGAAAAAGGCTGGCTTAGTTTTGGTTTGATGGTTCTAATAAATATGAACGGGAGGCTAATTGTTTTTCCCTTTCCCTCTCATTTCCAAGAAATGGGGAAATCAATCAGCCCTTTTCCACTTGGATTCACAAGCTTGACCCAGAACATTTCACAATTTAACTAGGAAATCACAGGTTAAAAATTCTGGTGCATAAAGGAGTATCGTCCAACATTTTTTACTCCCAAAAAGGAATAGCAAAGCAAACTGTGAAACTCTGCCACACTGTTGCCAAGGACATGGAAGGAAATGTTTCTGAATATTGTCTAGACAATTGCCTCAACTTGGTTCTGGTCACCTTCTCATGGCTTTCAAACCTTGTTAAAAAAAGAAGGGCCCCTATCCTTTTCCATTTTGAGAATGTGTGGTCAATAACTATTGCTTTTACTCAAAGACAACGAACGACAGCATACAAAAAACACAAGGCCATAAAACCTTACCCTCCTTGTATCAGAAACTACTCCAAGTATCACAGCAAACCCAGGCCAACATTCATCAAAACACCAAAAATCCTACTCCATGCATAATTCGCTGCTGGGCAGCATAAAATGCATTCCTAAAATCTGCATCATGCATCTTAATTCTTTTTGTGTCACTACCCATTCTACCTTAAATTCAATTCATGTGAATGTGGTTTCTTAATGCCCATTATAGTATTAGTACTATTTTTTATATAGAACCCATACGAGTACTGTCAATAAAGGTATGGGATGTCACCGGTATTTTCAGATCATATACATCAACATGCATTTCACTAATCACCATGTCATCATCCTAATTCTTTGGGAAAATCATACTGCCACTGATGAAGAGCAAGGAAGTGTTTAACAGTATATGCTTCTCGCTGTTACCTACCGCATTATTTGCATTCCATCATCCACACATGATTAAGCTTACACCTCATAATAGGGTTTTTACTATTTAGTTCTGTTTAAAACCATAATAGATATTTTTCCATGTTCCCAACTACAGAATTAATTCTCTATTTGTCTCATCTCATTATTCCATAATAAGGTCATCTGATATACAAAACGCAGGTAGGTTCTTAGCCTGAAAAAAGCCTTAAGACACACTGCAAAAGGAAAACACTTCGAAAAGATCCTTAATTGCATACATTCATATTGAATATTCTCCAGTCTATGGTCCTTACCATTTTGTTTCATTACAGATTCCACCAAACACTGCATATCATGTCACTGCTGATAAAGAAATCAATGGTTTCGGAGCATTCTCAAAAGTTGTTTTAAGCTTGATCACTCCTCTCAGAAACTATGACTTCTAGCACAGCATCAGCTCCAACACCAGAAAATTCAAGTGAACAGGCTTGAAAGTTGAAAATATAAACTAAAAAAAAAAAGGAACTTCTCTAAGTTACAATAGTTCTATTTGTAAATAAATAAGAAAACCAAATGGGAGTTCCCATGTTGTAATTTATATCTCAGATGAATCGGTATAAGGTGCACACTATAATAGTATAATTATTTCCAAATACCACCACTGCACAACCAAGCTTTTCTTACTAGGTAGGGTCAGCCACAACATGGACGCCATAATGCCATGTCATATATATTAGGTCCAATGATAGATCATTAACCTCTAAATCTCTCTTAATGGTTTGGCCTATAATTTTTCTCAGTCTCTCTTTCCCTCTAGTTAATGGACTATCCTACACTGGCCTACTATTTTTATCAATGCTGCTACAATTCTTACTCATGCATGTCCAAACTGCCTGAGACAATATTCTTCCATTTCTCTTCAAACAAAGCTATCCCAATTTTCTATCCAACGATTGTATCTGTAATTGTGTCTTGTCTTGTATGATAGTATCCATCCTCCTAACATTCTCATCTATGTGAGTATGTGACACTAACTTTACTTTCTAGTTGGTTATATACCGCCCAACAATCAATTCTATAAGATATTGCAGGTCTGATGCAACAAAATTTTCATTTAAGCTAGGGTGACATTTTCCTATCACATGTAGGGGTGAGCAAAACTCAATCTGGCCAGAGCCATTCAGGTTTGAACAGGTCCGAAAATAACATATTATGGACAAAGTAGAGTCCTATTTTATAACCGGACACATCAGATTAGGGACGAGTTTAGGTTAACCTTCAGTTGCCCAACCCGTCCCATCCCATGTAATGTAACCCTTGTAAGTTATAATTTATAAATTATTTCATATTTTCATTTCTCTGAAAGCATATTGTATACACAAAATCATTTATTATTATTATTATTATTATTATTATTATTATTATTATTATTATTATTATTATTATTATTATTATTATTATTATTTCTTCCTTAGCAATATCATAAAATTACAATAGAGTGAAAGGATGTTGCCTATTCAGAAAGAATTTCTATATATATGATATATTTATTTATTCATTGCTTGAACTATTTTTCTTTTGTGCAATGACATATGATCATCCTAAAGTTTTATTTAGCTTATGCTTTGGGTCATCCCGACCCTTTGATTCTTTCCTTCATAAGTATAGTAACAGGTGATTCTTTTCTTCATAATTAGCCCTATATCATTCTCTCTTTTTATTCATTTTAATGTCGGGTTTGGGCCTACAAATTTGGCCTGTTAGAATATTAGGGTCAGGTAAGTATAGTAAGTCCTTACTCATTTTATGCTCACCCCTAATCACACGTAACATTCGAATCAAACCTACATAGATAATATGGTTAGCATCTCCTCTATCTCTCCATCACTTCGTATGTGAGCTCGAACACATTTTTGTTATATAAATTGAATCGAGTTAGAACCTGCCAATACTGACCATTCACGTATAACAGTTGAGATAGTTAAGCTTATTCTAAAATTATATATAATCATTGTTGCCAATAGTTGTTATGTGTGTCCAGGAAGGACTCATACACATCACCTACACAACAGTCCCCCCATCTAAACAAGAAAAGGTGAAAAAGCTAACATTATGAATAAGACTTTTCATTCAATGACCTCCATATATGATTTTGATACAGTCCTTGGCTCTAAATGGAACACTCCACAATATTTATTCAATTCCTATTTGATGGAATAGTTAAAAGTTATATTTTTTTCAGTTACTGGCAATTTAAAAAAAAATGTTTTTCACTAAGGCGGTTGCAGTGACCAGGCCCAATCTGAATTCCTATTTACGTTAAGTACTGTATATGTAATTTAATTGAGACCTTCAAGAATTTGGAGTACACTAGAATAAGTTGTCTTAAGTCCATAATTTTCAAGCAGCTGAAGTAGCCCAGAACTTCTTACAGAATTTTGAGGTTGGAATGGGAAGCTACCTCAAATGCTAGCAAAACAGGTGGGTTGAGTATCATAACAGCTAAGAGTTGAAGTTTCCAATACATTATTGAAAATATTATTACGTTATAATTTCATTAGTTTCCATCTTTCTTTTGGCATTTTCAAGGACCATAAAACCTAAAATTTTCACTATGCAGAGTTAGAATGAACAGATAGAACACATAAAAATACTAGAATATAAAATATGCATACCTCATCCCTATCGAAGTTATCACCACTATGAGGATCAAATAACACGTCTCCAGTTGCAAGCTCAAAACATATGCAAGCAAACGACCAAAGATCTGCAGATGTAGAATATTTTGATCCAAGGATAACCTCTGGGCACCGATATTGTCTTGTCTGAATGTCATTTGTAAACTGTTTATATGTCCAGCAAGCATTACCAAAGTCAACTAACTTGCACTTGACATCAACTGAGGCAAGCAGTTTCTGTCTCACAGTGCGGCTTCCTCTTCTGCTGCCCTGCTCTTTTAGCTTTGTTCCATCAGCATCCGATAACCTACTAGTGCCAGCAGAACTAGAAGCTTGTTCTCTTGCAGAACTTGCATTTGGAGATGATTCTACAGCACCAGAGGTTTCATGACTACCATCAGCTCCTTCAGATGCTTCCTTCTCAGCACATCCATGAGCTGCTTGCTTGGCTTTTCTCTTAATATTTTTCTTATGATTCTTAATCAAATCTCCATTTGATGTTTTTGTGTCTTTTGCAGCCGTTGACTCCAGCAAGGTCTTGTCTTTACTATTAGGAAGAATAAGAGGAGCACCAGACTTTCTAGGATCCTTAGACGGATCAATTGTTGATAAGAGAAGGATATTTTCGGGTTTCAAGTCAGTGTGTATGATAGAAAGTTGCTTATGTAAGTAATCCAATCCAACCAAAATATGAAAGCATATCTCTTTAACCATGCTGATAGGCATTCCACGATAATCACTATACTTAATAAGAGTTAAAAGGTTATCCCCAAGGTACTCAAAAACCATACAAACATGCTGTCCATTTGGACCAGAATGCTTGAAATGGTCCAAAAGCTTGACCACGCACTTTTTATCATCGGTGTCTCCCTCCGCAATCTGTTGCAATATCGTTATCTCATCCAAGGCAGCCTCGGTGTAATGCTGAGCACTCTTTTGAACTTTCAAAGCCACGTATCTCTGCAGATCTCCACACACAAAAAAGCAAAAACAAACTAATAATGTGAAAAAACATGTCAAACCAAACCACTATGGCCAACAACAAAAAACAAAAACTGTTCCAATTAGGCCTTATTTGGATAATCAGCTTAACTTCTAACTTATAACAAAAGTGTTTATCCTGATAAGCCCTTATGTATAAGTTATTTCTATAACAAAAAATAAAAAACAAAAATTGAACAGGAACAAAAGTTAAAATAAAGTTAAATTGTTTCGTATAAGCTATAAGCTGTTTTCATAAATTGTCTTGGAGAACTTAGGGCCCGTTCGGATTAGCTTATTTTTGAGCTTATTAAAAATAGCCTTATGCAAATAAATAAACTTGTATGTTAATCCATAAGTCTCACTAGCAAAAATTGTATCTTCATAAGCTATTATTTCATAAAAGACCTTAACATACTCATAAATAATACATAAAAGACCTTAACAAACTTATTTCATAAAAGACCTTAACAAACTTATAAATTGTATAAGTTGTTTTGTATAAGCTCAAAAATAAGCCAATCCAAATGAACCCTTAGTCTATATGGTTGCTCAATCCCTAAAATTCAAAGTATTTCTATTCTTCCTAATTATAAATCAAAGCACTAATTGGTTGCTCAATCCTTAGCATGTAACTCAACTCAATGAGAACTTAGAACCCCCAATCAACAGATGAAAAAATGAATGCATAAAAAACAAAAAAAATTGGGGAAAAAGATGCGATAATCAAAACATAAAGCGCTTATGAATTATTTCAGCACAAAAATGAAAAAAGAGAAGATTTAGAGAGAGGAAAAAGAACGAACAGAATGATGTGTATCCCAAGCGAGCCAGACAGTGGAGAAATGGCCCCAACCAAGCTTGCTCTGAACGACATAACGACCGGAGTTGAAAGTATCGCCGATTCGGACGGCGTGATAACCACCGCGTCGGTAATCTTCGGTTCCTTCATCTTCGGAGGTGAAATCGCTGCTTTCAGTGTTTTCGGGTTCGCAGTTATCACCCATTTGACCCAAGAATTATAGGTGAGAGAGAGAAAGTGGTTCTTGTTTGTTATAACAAATTTTTCAGAAACTTGGTGTTTATTTCTTCGATAATTCCTTAGCGGTTAAATTAATTCAGTAAGGTGTCATCTTCATCCTTAAACTCGTTTTCATCTGATCCTTCATCATCATGATTGAGCACTCAGCACAGTATAACAACCATTAATTAATTAATTAGTACTAGTATATCATAACATTTAATTTATATACACCTAAAATTATTTTTATTTTTTTATAAAAACTGTTGTGCACAGTTTGGGTAAAGTTGCATTCAATAATGTGTTGTCACATCATTTAATGAATATGACATGTATTTTAAAATTATGTCATGACATGACAATATATTATTGGATGCATATATAAAATAACTTTCATCGACGGTGTATATAAATTAAATTCTAAAATTATTTTTACATGTATCAAATCAAACCATGAAATATAGATACATCTACCGTGTATTTGAGGAATTTAATTTAGGTGCACCGTTAGTGTAACACTATTTTACACGTGTACCTAGTAATATATTGACACATCATGTATTGTGTTTAAAAACACATAACGTGTCATATTCATTAAATTACAGTATATGTCAAAAAATTATTGGATATACGTGTAAGATAACTTTATACTGACAATGCATAAAAATTAAACTCATATTTGAGACTATATTTTATGAACAACTATGATTTTATTTGATCCATGAGTAAAATTGTTTTACACGGTAAGTGCATATTTATTTCGATGATAATAATAATAATAATAATAATAATAATAATAATAATAATAATAATAAAAGACTAATTGTTATGCACTTATGTACAAGAGTTTAATGGACATACTCTGTCAGTGTAAATTAATTTTACCCTTACATCCAATAGGAATCAAACATTTCTCAATGTCATACAATTATAGTGGGACATAATATTAGTTTACATTGTTTGTGCATATATATTTTTCTCTATGTACAAATGGTTGGTCCAAAAAATGAGCTAGTGTCTTGTGGAGGTCTCTTGGGTGTCTTGCATTACTTACAAGCTCGGGCATATTAACAAAAACAACGACAATTGATCATCACCACTTAAAATAATTTTCCAAAATGTGTTGTGCAACTATTTAAAAGATCGGCAAAAAAGTGTTCATGTATATTAAGTACTTAAAGTTAAGCATTTTGTCCTTAGATGCCTCGTGCTTGGAGGTACATAGTGGATCTTTATATGCTTTGCATAATCTCAAACTATTGTTTTAAGCATTTCGTCATGACAAGGCGTCATGTTTGAGGGTTGTGTACCGTTATAAATATTTTAGACCTATGCTAGTATCATTAAAGGAACATAGACCTAATAGTCGCTTATCTAAAAAAAAATACAGACCCAATAGTCACGCTCGCGCATGGCAATATATTACAAAAATCTCTATTATTCTAATATTTGAGCTAGTACATCATCGTTCGAGTATCAAAACTACTTCAACAAGAAAATCTACATATCATATGAGAGAATTTGCAATCCTAAGGCATATAAACAATATTCTTCTAGAAACTGTAATCCAAAATACCCTTTGTCATTTCCTTTCTCTTATGTGGTTGCAAACTACTACTAAACTTTCAATCGTCTGAGTCAAACATATTAATCAATGTTGATTTGATATCGTTGAGACAACAAAGAGTTAAACACGCAATGGGAAATTTTGTCCTAGTAGGCTTAACCAAGTAGTGAACTTTCTCGCCATAGTAAATTATCTGTGTTCTGAACAAGTAAATACAAGTAGTGAACTTTCTTGCGGTCCTTATAGTGACTTGATCAATAATCACCTTTTTCTTGACCAATAATCAATGCAATGCACAACACATCAAGTCCAATTTCCCACCAACTTTGAATTGGCAAGTCCAATAAACAACCCAGCACGATGGAAAGCGGTTTAATTTGAAGAAAATCTGAAACAAATTTTTCTATCATACCACAATTCAAGTTGCAAGAAAGAATTGCAGTAAAAAAATTGTAGAAAGAACATGATAGTAGTCTTGCTAGTAGGAGAAAGAAAAAAGTCTTGGAAGATTATAAAAAGTCTTAAGGGTTTGAGTGAGATTGTTGGGTGAGTGTTTTATGTGTATTTGTTAAGTAAAAAGTCCATCAAAATCCATTACATGGTAAAATCTATCAAAATCCATAGACTTTTGAATATCAATAGACATTTTAAAAGTGGTAAGAAATCTCAATTGAATACTAACAGATTTTGTTTCCCTGAAAGGAAAAAAAATTGATTGTCTTAATTGAATACCAAAAAATTTATTTGACTATTATAAAAGTATTGATTGAATACCACTAAACTTTTTTAACATAAAAAAGTCTTGGCTTAAATATGAAAATGGTCCCTGCAATTACGGTCTGTTTTGATTTTAGTCCCTGCAAAAAAAAAAGTTTGATTTTAGTCCCTGCAAAATACCAAAACTTTTAAAAAGGTCCTTGATGTGAATTTTTAGCTGACATGTCAAGTAGTTGATGATTTGGCAGATACTGACTAGAATTTTTTATGACGTGGAATTAACATGTCATTTTTATTTAAAAATTAAAAAATGAAAAATAACATGTCAGATTTTTTTAAAAAAAAAAACAAAATACATTGAAAAATAAAAATAGAAAATTAATATACTTACAAAAAAAAGTTAATATATTAGATTCAAAAATATATTATATTTAAAAAATAAAATTATCAATTTTTTTTACAGTAAATAAATTATCAAAATAGAAGAAAGAAATCACGCAAATAAGGGGCAAAAATTAGGGTTGAATCAAAGTTGTTATTTAAGGATAAATCACGCAAATAAGAAAGAAGATGTGGAGTAGCAAAGGTGGTTCGTCTTCTTCAGTAGAAAAGCTTCATGTGTGTAGGTGTTAATTACCCATGGTGATGTACAAAGCTAATCTATTACAATATAAGAAAACTAATGACAATGGTAAAATCAAAATTGCCCTTGCTTAAGAATCCGACACCTGTCCAAATTAAGGGTATTTGCTGTCAAAAAAATTTGTAACTGAACCAGAATGAAAAGTAACCAAGCCATATGGCTCACTAACTGAGCCAGTTTGAGTGTATTGAGAGATGAAAAATCACTTTTTGTTGAGCCCAAGATGAGCCATAGTTTCATATCAATTGTTTTAGTTACTAATCAATTGAAAAATAGTACAACTTTATGACAACATACTTTATGATATAGGTTGTCAATAGCTGTCAAAATTGGGGGCAAACTTTGAAATTCAAAATTCAAATCAAACAAGATGATATACCACTTCTCTCTCATTATTCTTTCTTCTACATTTAACTCTTCACTCTCCTCCTTTTGCTTATTCATATTTTGTGATATCCTCCATTTTACTAATATTCATTTTTTTGTGTTTTGCAGAAAAAGTATAAGACATTCATCTCTATCCAACAACAAGAATTACTCATCTCTACCAACAACAACAACAACAACAACGCGGGTATATAGATGAAACTCACTTTTCTTCATTCTTCTTTTTTTATCTATCATATCAAGTTTATGATTTTTTTTCTTGAACTTCATCACAGCCGAATAAGTATACGAAGATTAAACTCACGTATGAAGGTATGAAAATCAAACTCATTTTTGTTATCTTCCAATTCTTTTTTGAACTTCATTTTTTCATTCTTTTATTCTATGTTAAAATCTTTGTTCTATGTTTTCTCAACACATAAAAATAGTCTCTACATTTATTCTAAATAAATGTGATGTTTTACAAAATAAAACAAAGAACAAATTTTTTTTTTAGGTAGACTAAAAAATCGGTCTCATTCATAAAAATAAAACAAAAAATCCAAAATATAATCTTATCTAAATAAAAAAAAAAACAGATTTAAACATAAAATAAAAAGAAAACATATACATACTAAACATGGAAAAATCATCATTTTTATAATGTTACTTTTTCATCAAAATAATTGTATTAATCTATAAATAATTACAAATACTTTTCATATTCATAAGTTCAACTTTTAATCTATTTTTTCTTAATTTCAACTACACTATTTTGGAGGTCAAATGAAAAAGCAAATCAACAGATGAAAGAGAAAAAAATGAAATCAACCGAAAGAAGAAAAAAAATGAGAACAAACATGACAATCATACTAACAGTAGTAAAAGAAAATTGTTTACTTCATTTTCTTCATGAAAAAAACAACAAAAATACAATCAGATCCAAAAAAAAAAAAAAAAAACCCAAAAACGAAAAAAATATTACAATTACTACTTCATCTTCTTCATGAAAAGAACAACAAAAACACAATCAGATCCAAAAAATAATACATACAAATCCAAAAACGAAAAAAAAATGTGTTGATACACATATCCAAAAAAAAAAATTCTATTTGTGTCAAAAATATGATAAATAGAGAGGAAAAAAAATGAATTATTTTATCAGTTTATTTTTTAGATCCAGAAAATATAAACATATACATACCTACCTTCTGTTGATCTACAAATAGAAACATATCAAACAAATGAATTTTCGTAGATCCAAACCAAATGTGATTCTTTCTTTTAATTGCTCTGATTTAGATTTTACATGTCGTACAGATCTCCTTGCCATTTTGTTGTTGCGGCGGCTAGGGTTTGATGAAGGAGAAGAGAGAATTTGGTGAAAAATATATGAAGGTTATACCAACCATGTATTCACAAGATATTTACAAAATAGAAGGATTTCATTTTCCGGCACGGTGGATGCAATTTCCGGCACGGTGGTCACCGGTAAAAGTAGTCCGATCTTGATTTTTACTTTGTGGGTTTTGTAGAGAATATCGATGAGAGTCTTTTTATGATGATGATTTTTTTGAAGGTTATCTATGGTGGTGGAGATCTAGACGAAAAGGTGGACGGTTGGAGAAATATAACAGAAAAAAAAAATCGGTGGAAGGAAGATAACTTGAGAAGTTCAAATATGCATATTGTCTAAAAGGAGCATGTGCCGGAGCAATGGTGGAAGTTGGCGGCGGCTAGGGTTTGTTGGAGAGGAAGAGAGTTTCTCAAAGAAATGTTTGTTAAGAGAGAGAAGGAAAATTATTAAATGGGTGTTTGAAGTTAAAAGTGAAAAAAATAGATTCCTCATTGGTCTACCACAAGAGAAGAATGATTATTTTTTTATTTTTTATTTGTAATAAAAGATTGGGAAAAGTTTTAATTGTTATTATCATTATAAAAAATAAAAAAGTAAGATGATTTCTTGGAGAGAGAGAAAATGATTTCATAGAGTGGTGAGATGAAGGAGACAAAGAAGGAGAGGCAACCATAGATGAGAAAATCAAGACATGGTTCGTGGGTTTAAAATGAGTGAGAAAAGTGTGGGTGAGAAGAAAATAGTGGGTAAAAGAAAGTTATGATCATATAAAAATTGCAAGTGGAGGAAAATGTAGGTGAAAACAGTGTTTTAAAAACCGGACCGGTCATCGAACCGGCGAGGGCACTGGGTCACTGGTTCATTGGTCGAACCACTGGGTCACTGGTCGAACCGCATGATAAATCGGATTAAATCGGATTAAACCGATGAATTGAACCGGTCTCTATAATAAAACTATATATTTATTGAACCTGAAGCAGGGGTTTTAGCAATTTTTTATTGAATGATAAAGTTTTATTGAAAATTTCTTAAAACTGACATGGTTAAAATAGAAAATATTTACACAAAAAATGACCCAAAATAGTAAATTAATCTAGAAAAACGTTCTACCAAAATTAATAGCTAAGGTTACCTTAAAAAAAAATGTTAGTTAACTTTATAATTTTTTATGTAGTTAGTTAATTTTATAGTTGTCTATAAGTCAAATCTATGATGCACAAATAAAACAAGTCACCATGCACACACTTATTTGATTGTATATGTATATTCTTTAGAGTTGGAAAATATCATTCATGTATTTAAAAAGTATATATGGATTTTAACTAAAATAAAACTTTATATTTCAACCAAAAAACACCTTATAATTTTCTTTAATAAGTTACACTATGTTTTTTATTTTTTTTAAAGATACACTATGTTTATTTTAAATGCAATTAAACAAAAAAAGAAAACAATTGGGCCACACATAGTAAAAAGCCCAAGATAATTACTTAAAAGAAAACCCTAAAAACACTAGTATCATGTTTTTGTTGGGTATTGGCAGCCGCAGCTTCCCTTTTCTTTCTATGAGTTATTGCACTGGTTTCCCATGTTTTTATTTTCTGCATCTTCTCAATCAATTTGCTTCTCTATTTCCATTCTTAAGTGATTTCTTCTTCTCTTGGGTACTTGGGTGGGTGCAAGAGGAAAATTTCATGAGGTTCAATGAGCAAATTATACAAGAATATCTATACAATTTTTCAAGTTCTATTTCAAGTTCAACACTTCAACCTTTCTATTTCTATCATTTGCATCATGTTTCTTCTGTAACCTTCTTCTAGTTTTTTTTTTTTAACAAAAAAATTAATAATAATAAGTTAATAATAACAAAACGAATTTTGTAAAAAAAAAATAAATTAAAACGACGTCGGAAAAAAAACGCGTGCAATTGAACCGGCGGTTTGGCGAACCGGCCGGTTCACCGGTTTTTCCGGTTTTTAGCGGTTTCCACCGGTCTAATAGCATAGCCGATCCAACATATGAACCAGACCGGACCCCCCTCCGGTTCACGGTTCGACCGGTTCGACCGGCCGGTCCGGTCCGGTTTTTAAAACACTGGGTGAAAAGGAAAGAGTGTGTGAATAACTTCTCGGTATACAAAATATTATGTGCATTAAACCAAATAATGAATATTACAATGAGTTTAATTGATATGCACCGACAATATAAAATAGTTTTACACGATCGTCCAATAAACAACCATTATTTTGTCATGTCATATCAAGAAAGTCGGGTGAAGTGATGATGTGACGAAAAATATGATTGATATTAGTGGATAGTTATGATTAAAACGGATGAAGCTACACGAATGAAGCTTTAAATGAGACTTATAATCACAAAATATTGAGAGTTATGATTAAAACTTTTATCCATTGTCAAGTCACAAATTTTCCGTGTTTGAAAATCAAAACCCATAATTATCCAGCTAATCAAACTTAAGTGAATGCCCCTGAACTTTTTTTTTTTTTAGGTTACATAATACCCTTAAACAATCAAGAAAATCAACTACACTTAACTAAATTTCTTAAATACCGCGTAAACAATTATTTTTGTTTTTTTTAAACACCACGTAAACACCGGAGGGAGTATTAAAGATTTCTAGATCCCAATAGACCCAATGCCAAATAGCCGCCAAAAAGCACAAGCCCGAAAACACAATATGTGCCGCGGTCCCGCTTTTTTTTTTAAGAAACCAATATTTTAAAAAATAAATTGAAACCAATATTTTTACTTTATCAAATTGTTAAGTTTTTTTTTTTTTGTTTATAATCCTTTGGTTCATAGGAGAAAAGGGCCCTACTAGTCCAAAGTTTGGCCGTAAGGTAAGTAAAGTCTAACCAAGAAATTGTTCCACTCAGGAATTGAACCCGGATTCTTCCGAAATCCGTCCTTTTTGGTGAAGCTCATTAACCTAAGGGTGTACGTGGGCCGGATTGGGTTGGGTTTGACTAAAACCCGAACCACATAGGATACTCCAGATTGGATCGAGGAAAATAACCACTCGTTATAACATTGGGCCGGGTTGGGTAAATCCACTAATTTTCAGGTTGGATTGAGCTGGGTAGTGGGTTACCCAAATTATTTTTCTATTTTTTTATATTAGATATTTAAATGTCAAATCATATATTTTAATAAAAATAACTCAACCATTGTATTTTCTTGAAAAATAGTATTTTTTCACTATAAAAAATAATCACATATTTTCACTATAAAAAATAATCACCTATTTTTCATGTAATCACCTACCCAAATAATTTTTTTTGCTTTTTTAAATATCAAATGATTAAACGATGAATTATAATATATGTTTATGAAAATTATTCAAGCTTTTCATTTTATTTTTTAAACAGTGCGATAAATTATCATATTTGTTTATAAAAATTATTCAATCTTTCTATTTTCTTAAAAAATAGTATAACTTATTTTCAATATAAAATTATTTAATGATCAAATGGGAAAATCTTTAGTATTTTCATAAAAAATATTTCAAAAAACAATGCACTTGTGGGTAAGTGAGTTTTTTGGGTTGGGTCCGGTTTTACCCGGAACCCAACTTTTTTTATGGGACCCATGTGAATTTCAACCAATAAAAGAGAGTGTGTTGGAGTGTGTTTGTTAAAGAGTGTGTTGCTAGTATTATTCATCGTAAATACACGTGTTTAGGATTTAATAAAACACAATATTAAAAAAAAATGTAATAATTGTAAATGGTCAACAACATTATCTTCCTTTTACTAGTAAAAGGAATGCTGAGTTGCTCATAAGCAAACATTGTGATGATGTGGCACCTCTAAGAAAACTTCACTTATTTGATAAAAAAAAACTCCACTTATAAATATTTAATCTAATTAAATTTTTCATAAGAATGAATTGCACAAAACATGTTCTTATATTATTTATAACTTTTCACTATCATAATCGTACCATTAAGTATTTTCCACTATTACACTTCCCTAACCTTAGAGCTTCTTGCAAATGTAACCAACATAGAGTAATAAAAGAAATATTGCTTAATTTTCAGTTTCACTCTAACCTTTATAACCACCACTTATCACATTTTTTTTTCCATATTTGTTCTATACATTTGACACTTGCAATGATACTCATGAGATCATATACATCTTCAAGTTGTACACTATGTCTACTATTGATATCAATCTCAGCAAGATATGTAGACATTTTTCAATATACATGTGTTCATTTGTCTTTTATAGTAAACTTAATTATTGTACATTTTTTTGTTTTTTTGTTACTTTTATATTCATTTATTCTTTAATGTCATGAAGGGAAAACATGATTGATTGCTCATGTTCGGAATGTGAGGAAGATTTGAAGAAGAACTTAGGTGAGTTTTGTCAATCCCTTGAATAATTTCCTAACTTATCAGCTACACTCAAAACAATGTCAACAAGTAAGTAGATCACCTTTTACCAACGTTTTATCTATTGTGTTTTTAAATTTACATATTTGTTGTTTTTATATATGAACACATAGATGAAGACATATGGTTTTATGGACAACCTCACCATTAACATTAATATTCATTGCAATTTCATGTTTTTTCAATCGTTACCAGTGTTATGAAGAATGATATGTTGCTGATTGAAAAATGGTGTATGTATTGGTGCAAGTCAAGTATAATTTTTAATTTAGTTTTATATGTATAGTCCCATTCAATTTTATTTTTTTAACATAATTGTTATATATTATTACTGTAATTTTTATTAAATATATGGCTAATCTTTACTTTTTTTTATTCATTGCTAGCAACATCTCTATTTAATTTTAGGTACAAGTTAAATTCAAAACACGGACCTCAAGAGTCGTCCCCAAGAATTTTGATTATGTTAAAGCAAGCATAATCAAATTTATCCATCACTCATTCCACAAATTAGTTAATTAACACTCATTTTTCTATTTAATTTCATTTATAGAATAACAAATTTAGTAAAAAAAAATATTTTTATTTATTTATTTATAAAAATAATAAAAGGTTCAAATTGATGAAAGGTCAATGAAAAGTCGTAAGTTACAAACTATTTTTATTTTATTAAAATATCAATTATTTACATTTTTTTATTAATAGTATAGGAAAAAAGTAGTTGAAAAATTGCACAAATGAAAAAAAATGATAAAAAAAAATAATAGAATAAATTTTAATAATAAATAAAACTCAGCTCAACAAAGTCAATATATCAGCACAAGGCAAGCATGACTACATCTAACATACAAAAGTAAAAAAGCAACGGTAAGAAAAAAAAAGTAAGAAAGCAAAGCAAGTTGCGACTATACTACCACGATGCATAAAAAAAAAGTTAAGTTCTCATATTATTACACTATTAGAATAAAATATAATGCACATCTTCAAACTTATGAATATTAACAGATATTCACTAAAAATTATATTAATTGTCCTTAATATACACAAATCTACTATGTAGGTTAATATTAAACAAAATCTTTTTTTTAAAATAACCTTCTTATTTTTAATATTGATTTATATTAAATATAATCATGGTACTATATTTAAAATATTAACAATCATTTAATTATATATGATTATACTTATCATAATTATTATTTTATTGATAAAAAATATTGTAAATGTGTGTTTTAATCAGACCCATGAAATGAAAGAAAAAAAAACAAATCCTCTATAAAAAAGAGTACTGCATTCTAATAAATACTACTAAATTAAATTGAAAATCCGAATAAAAATTATTAAATAAAAAAATTCAAAGCAAAATGAGCGGAGAAAAACCTCATAAAAAAAAACCAAACAATAGACAAAAAAAATCAAGACTAATAAAATCGGGATAAAATTTCACCAAGTGTCACATATTTATTTTGTTGTGTTCGTAAGTTACAATTTTTTTTACACGTTTATGAGTCCAGTCAGATTATTCAATTTATTTTTGGTTCAAACAATTCTCAAACAAAACGGTGAACATATATGTTAAAACAAAAATATAAATCAATAGGCTCATTAGCTCAGTTGGTTAGAGCGTCGTGCTAATAATGCGAAGGTCGCAGGTTTGAGACTTGCATGGGCTATATTATATATTTGGATTTTTTGTTGTGATTATTATTTTGATCACCATTTTTTTAATACTAGCTACTAAAAAATAACTTTTGTTTTTAAATTGAGAGAGAAAAATGTATGAATATTACGTGTTAATATTTTTTATGTCTTTAAGAAGGTAAAAACATTTTATTTTTCAATAGTCAATTTTATAAAAATAAAATAATAATTGTCATTCATAAATATTTGTAAAGATCTGTGGGTACCTCAATATAACACCTCATGTTGATTGTCTAGAATATCAATAGGAATATACATAATTGGACCGGGATAAATTAAAATTACAGATCAAATTAGTTCGTTTACAATGCAAGTAACAACGAGTACAACGTAACAAAACATCACACCGGAACAGAAACTAAAAGACTAATATAATAACAGGAATGAAATTAGCATCTGACAACATACAATTCAACGTAGCTTTGATCATTCCTTCTTACCCTGCTGTTTCTTAACCTGTTGCCTGTAATCAAATAATAGTGGGGCAAGACTATTAACCTCAGTGGGTTCAAACTACCCAACTATGGTGGTGACTACATCGGGGAAATACAATACCTGTTAGTTGATAAATAATATAATATTTTTCATGTGTTTTTTAACCTACTATCTGTAATCAAATAATATTGGGGGTTAGACTATTAAACCTCATTGGGTTTCTCGCTTGATTTTTAACACTTTGTGGAGTTGGAATTGGTATAAGAATTAAGGTTTGGACATGCATGCAAATTGCATGCAAAGTATCAAGCCTCCATTGAAGGAGAAGAAAATGGAAGAAGGGGAAGGGTTCACGTGAGAAGAGATAACTAAGTAAGGGTACAAAATTGATTTTTCACTATTGGGTTGTTGTTGTTGTGTTATGTACCCAAAAAATAGATGATATGTACCAAAAAAATAGGGTGTGCTTGTGGTCCCACTCATGAATAAAACTAGCTTATCATATAAAATCAAGGGTTAATGGTCTCACGCCTAAGCATATTTTCATCTCAAATTAACTTTAAACAACTCTAATTATCATTACTTCTAATAATTAATTAAAGTTGGAATGTTATACTCAATACCTGTGGATTATCTATTTAGTTAATAATACCCGTACGAATATGTAATGAATATGGATATCATATTTATGGTGCATGCTTAGAAATGTTTTTAAATAGTAAATTTACATATATATTCATAGTGAAGAATATCAAAATTAATATCTATCTTGATTCTTTTTTGGTCAAATTTGTGTTTGTTATGTAATCAGGTGACTATAAATTCACATCTTAAAATAAATATGTGGGAATTTTATTTTGTCAATTGTTAGTTGGTTCGGTGATAATTGACGCCAGACTTGTAGGAGGACCATGGTTCGATCCCCCATAACTGTGATCGGGAGGGGTTGTAACCACTTGATGTCAAAACTGACCCCCGAACTAAGATTAAGAAATTGGTGGTGAAAAAAAATTTAAAGCTATACTACATTTAGCTCCTTAACACATGCCTTTAGGTGTGTTGACATTGTCAAGGCAAAAAAAGCAGCTGTTATTTGGTTAGTTACTACTCCTTCTGGTTCTTTTTATAAGGAACACTTTGAGAAAAAAATTTGATCTTTTTTATAAGAAACTTTGACCAATTTTCAAATGTTTTAAATGTTCAATTTCACTTATGCCCTTATTTATTATAAGAGAGAATTTAAAAATAAGTAAATTAAATAAAGAGTAATTAAATAAAGGTATATATGGAATAAATTTAAATTTATAAGAGTATTAAATAAAAATAACTATGTTAAATGTGTTTCATTGGTCTGTGTGATTTTTTCAAAGTGTTCCTTATAAAAAGGACCGGAGGGAGTAGTTGGTATATTTGGAGATTGAAGAACAATATAGTTTTTCGAGGGGCTGTGACTGATTTATCTATTTTGGTGGACAATATAAGGACAATCTCGGTGGATTTGATTTAGTGGCCGAGCCGGTTGCAATTCTAATTATTTTTTTTGAACAATTGCAATTCCAATTATTATTTTTTCTAATGGGTGTAATAATTTGTATATTTACAACAAAGCATATAATTATTTGTTTTGAATTGGGTTATTATAAGGAGAAATTTGTGGAATTTTTTTTTTCTACCTCAACAATTATCCCTTTATCCCAACATATTTTCCAATATTCTCATTCTACTCTTGTCAAATTTCAGTATATTTTTTTACGTTGTCTTTTAAAACTTTTTCGGTAGACTGATTACACCATCGAAACACTATTCCGGTACGTTTTTTTTCCGATACGTTAATTTTACCAAAACACTGAGAAAAAATATCAATTGTTACGAGAACACTTTTTATAAGTGTTCCGGTTTGTATCATATGCATAATATAAACCAACCTTTTCTTTGGGTATTTGAAGATATCAAGTAGCAGCTCCAAATGGGAAATTATCAACACCGACAAAATTAGGACCTGCAAAATCCAAAATAATGCCATCCTCCCTACAGATTCTAATGTGACCAATGAAAGGAATGAACCATGAAATGACAGGAAGTGGTGACCAAACAATGGAGCACGGAAAACGAGACCTTCTAGGAACAATTTGCATAGTATTAGTTCTGGAAAAACCTGCTTCCATCATTTGGTTGTTGTTCTGGATCCAATTCTAACTCTGCTTCCATCGAAAATACAATAACTTTGGCTACGCATAATAATAGTAATGATTAATTAATATATTGCCATCAATCCATCATCCTCATCCTCATCAACAACAACATATACAAAGTAATAGATTATAAAAATGAGTTCAAAATTGGAATTGGGTGCGTAATTGAAATGATGGAAAAATGAAAATTTAGAAAGCAGGAGAAAAATTATGATCGCCATGTAATAGTAACCAGTAATAGAAATAAGAGAGAGATCCGATCAAGTTACCTGGTGAAGAAGAAGAAACAGTTGTAATGTGCACATTGTACCGGCACACTTTGAAAAAGTGTTCCAGTAGGCACACTTTAAAGTACGCCGGTTTGAAATATTTACCCGTACTCTTTTTTCAAGTTTGCCGGTATCAATATGCATACCGTAACATTCACATGAAAGTGTTCCAATATATATATATATATATATATATATATATATATATATATATATATATATATATATCATACCGGCAAACTTGAAAAAAAGAATACCGGTAAATATTTCAAACCAGCACACTTTAAAAAAGTGTACTGGTATGTATTTTTCCACTTACTCTCTTTTTTTTCCCCTAACTCACACCGGCACACTTTTTCTGAGTAGTATAGAAAATGATTTTTTTTTTTTACAGTTTAACATTATATATGAGGGTATATTTATCATTTTAATTCTAATTGTTGGGGTAAAGTGATAAATATAGGGTAGAAAGAAAAAAAATTCAAATTTGTGAAGTAATTGTGGGCCTATTCTGGAAGCCCAGTGCACAGAAAGAAAAAAAAAAAAACAAATGGAGTATAAAAAAAGGTTATCAATTTACAGAGAGTCTTCTCGGGGGTTTCCGGCACAAAGGAGGAGGCAGCATTTGAACATCATCAACCATGGTTCTCAAGTAAGTTTTCTTTCATCTGTAATGTTTATTCATCATTCTCTGTTCCGATTGCAATGCTTTTTTACGTTTCTAAATTACCGAATTTTACTGTCAAATTCATAGTGTTTAATATCTTATGTTGCAAATGAATTAGTTCGATCTAATTCGACTGTAATTGTATTTTCTGTTTTTGAGATTATTATTGGTAGAAATGTCACATCATTAGAATAAAAATCTGTTTAAATCAATTTATTTATTTTTAAGAATTGAAATGTAGTAAGTGAGGATGATAATTTCCGATTGTAATATCAGAATTTAACAAATTTACTAATGGTTATTTGTTATTGGTTTGTTAGGACCGAATTGTGCCGTTTCAGTGGTGCCAAGATCTATCCTGGGAGAGGAATCAGATTTATCCGTAGCGATTCTCAGGTGATATAAATAAATCTGAGATTCAAGTTTGTTATTGGATTCTGAATTTGATGTTTGTTTATGATTGTCTTTGTGAATTGTGATTGGTTGATTATTGATGGTTTCTGTTTGGTGATTAATTAGGTTTTCTTGTTTGTCAACTCGAAATGCAAAAGGTATTTCCACAACAAGTTGAAGCCCTCGAAACTTACATGGACTGCCATGTATAGGAAGCAACATAAGAAGGTGAATATTAATTACTTTGCCTAATTGTATTTGACAGAATCAATATCGCCCTTTGCAAATCTCTTGTACTTTGCACTTAGCTTGTGTAACCAGAATTCCGATCGAATGAACTTATCCTAAGGGGAATATTGTTTTACATCCTTAAGTTGCGAAGTTATCCTTCTGTTCTGATACCTTAGAACAAGCTATCACAGAAGGATGTGAATCCTTAAGTTGTGAATACTGATATATGAAATTGCTTTGTGTAATTGTATGTGACCGAAACAATGTCATTCATTGGAAAGCTCTTGTTCTTAGCTTGTATAACCAGAATTGTCATTAAATGACCTGTATTATACGGGGAATATTGTTTTACACCTTTAAGCTGTGAATTTATCCTTCTAAACATGTTACTCTGCTATTTGCTTATCCGTTACTGTTTGATGTAATTTGAATTCACAACAACTGTGATTATGTCTCTTGATTGCATGCTTGCTGATTTTTATTTGTCTACTTGGGATGTGCAGGACATTGCCCAAGAAGCTGTGAAGAAGAGGCGTAGAGCTACCAAAAAACCTTACTCAAGGTCTATTGTTGGTGCTACTTTGGAAGTTATCCAGAAGAAAAGATCGGAGAAGCCAGAGGTTCGGGATGCTGCCAGAGAAGCTGCACTTCGGTGTGTTTTCTTTTTTGTTTCATACATGGAGTAGATACAAATTTTGTCACTGCTAACATCGTCTCAGAATCGAAACTATCTCATAATATCTACTCTTTGTTTTTGCATATAAATATGGCTATCATTTCTTATCTGTAGTCATTATGTTTTTTTGCAGTGAAATTAAAGAGAGGGTTAAGAAAACCAAGGATGAGAAGAAGGCGAAGAAAGCAGAAAGTCAGGCTAAGGCACAAAAGAATGCAGGAAAAGGAAATGTTACGAAGGGTGCTGCATCAAAAGGTCCTAAGCTTGGTGGTGGAGGCGGGAAGCGTTGAACCCTTACGTAGTGTTGTTCCATTTTTGGTTAGCACTTGAATAGAGTTTTGAAACTTTAGTATTGATATTTAAATTGTTGGATCAATCTTGTATTTTGTTGTCCTGTTAAACCATTTATTGAAAGATTTCTTATTTAAGATTAGATTTTTCTGTGGAACAAATTTGAGTTTATGTGAATCATCTATTCATCTTCTATTGCTTTCGAAGAGTGCATGTATGCCAATCATTTGTTTTGGTTATGTGACACACTGGGGATTTTTTGAAGACTAAAGCCCCCAGTGATTTGTCTTTAGTGATGTTGTAGTATCATATATCATATAACTACACACTGAATATTATTTTCACATAATTCAGAATACATAATAACATGAATCAAGTTGTCCCATAATACATATTCTGAATATATTTTAAATGTGCATTGAAATCTATAGTTGACAAAAAAATATGCTGGTTTTCTATGAACAATTATGTTGAAAGTTTGGTTTCAACTTGTTAAAGCTTATAAATAAATAAAAAAACTTGTTGAAAGTAATTAGTTCTTCTCTAGCGATTTACTTCAAAACTTTGTTACTATGGTGATTCAACCGTATAGTTAAATCTTACTATATTAGTTAAATAAGTTTCACAGGGTTGACTGTTGGTTGATGAAGGGAAAAACTGTACAAAGCTTGGATTTATGTTGAAGTGACTGTAAAATAGTTTCATCAAGTGTGTATATGGTTTACAAACAGGGTGTTTGTATATAATATAACTAATCTTTATATAGCTTCAATTGAAAAGTTTGGTTGCGCTATTGACAATATATATATATATATATATATATATATATATATATATATATATATATATATATATATATATATATATATATATATAGCATAATGTGGCTCATACTATGATCTGAAAGAGAGTTAGCATTTAGTGATCATTTAGAGAGTTTAGCATTACTTGGGGACATACTTAGAGTTTCAAATTAGTGATTATTTAGAGGGTGTTTTGATGGAGTAATTAGAAATTTTAACAAATTTGAAATTTTAATCAATTTAAATAATTGTATTTGAATTACGTTCATTTTTAAATGTATGTTTTTGGATAGAGTAATAGGAACTTTGAGTGTGTTTTGAAGTTTTGCGTCCAATTTAAAATTTCAAATATTTTAGGGACAAATTTGTAATTTTTGAAGGTCAATTTGCAATTGTAAAAAATATTATAGGGGTCGATCTGAAAATTTTGAAATATATGTGCGGAAGAAATTTCAAATTCATAACTTTTTAATGTTATTTGAAATTTCTTAAATTTAATTTGGACAAAATACTTTAGAAATTTCCATCATTTTGAGATGTCATTTGCACAAATAGAGTACGATCAATTTTGTTAGAAAACATAGATTTTAAAGTTCTATCGATGAGAGGACTATCTTCTCAACATTTAATCGATCTGGATATAATTCTTATTAGGTTGTTGGAACATGATGTGAAAATGAAGGAAGAAACTTGGTATAGAAATAAACATAAGTATGAACTAAGAGAAGTATGAATTGAAAAAAGCAATTTTAAGTCCCACATTGGAGGGAACACAACTCTTAGAAGTGTTTATATATAGAAAAGTGTCCTCTTCAGGTGTGCCCCAAGGGGTACCCAGTTTTGTAAATTGGTGACCACGCACTCCTTGTCAAATATGACACACGCACCGCCGCCGTTCGGTCGGGCTTGGCCGGGCTCAGGGTTGAGCCTTGGTGATATATTAATTTTTTAATGCTAAGATAAAGAAAAATATTTTTCTTTACGAGACCAAGTCATACGATCAGTTATGCGTTGCCTATTTTTACTGATCCACGTTTTATCTGATTCAGCTGATAAGGTCAGTTTGAAATTCCACTGATTCCTCAAATTCAGTTCCCCACTTCCTCGTTAAATAGCAGTTCTTTTTATTCATTCATCAGTTCATCACATATTCTGAATATTAATTTTTTCCTTCTCTCTGCTTGCTTTCTTCACCGAATTTTTTTTCCTTTCCTTGTTGTTTCATAGAGTGGCTTTGCATCCATAGTGAATTGATACTCTTGTGTCAATTATAGAATTGATTCATCGAATAAATAGAGAAGGGTGTTTTATCCTGGAGACTTCACGGTTGATAGTCTACTCTGCACAATTTTGGGTAGTACCGTGAAACGTCATAAAGAGAGCGTATTCACCCGCAACTCAGCCGATATATTTTTTCAGTAGTAGCTTTTTTCGAAAAATAGTTTATTTTTAAAATCAAAAACAACAGGTGTAATGATTCTAGAGTGTCTAAAGTGCTAGTATAATTTAAGCTTAATGGAATTACTATTTTTGTATTTGGTTTAAATGTCTCATAATTCGTGTCATTACGTTGAGGAAATTACATTGAAGAAATTATGTTGAAAATTATGTCGAGATAACATTTTTAATTACGTTGAGAAATTATGATTTTAAATGTTGAGTCTTGTTGTGTTTTCGATGAATTATTTGCTATTACTTGTAATATGTTTGATCGTTTGAACGACGATGTTTATTGATGCTTTATTCTATTTGCATTATGATCTATTCTATGTGTGACTTCATCTCACTCTCGTTTTGGCTTTGCCCTACGGTGTGCAATCGTAGATTTTCATGTAACAGATGAGTCTTAGCTACTAAGTATCGTGTATGGCTTTAGGACGCTGTCTTCTTTTCCTGCTTTCAATCAATCGAGTCGCTCTAAAAGGAAGCCAACTCCACAATCAATCTACCAAATCCATTAGATTGTCATTGTACAAAACACTTAATACTTACGTAAATTTCTTACTAACTTGTATATTAGAAAATCAAAGTTTTGTACAATCTGTACTTAATCGTAAAAGTAGAACACTTCTAGAGACTCAAGTGTAAAAAACTAATCATTTGATTGTAAAAGTCCTTTTAGAAGGCAACCAAAAGTACTAAGAGGGGTAGCTATCAACCCCGTAGACCATCAGTGGTGAAGGGAAGGCTCCAATTGGTTGAATTTATGGTCAATTTAAGCCTAATTAATCATTTTTTTTCCTTTCTATTTTAGTTAAATACATGTGGTTTCCACATATTTTTAGTGTTTCTTTCGTATTTTTTGTGATTTCGTCGTCTTATATTATATCACTGTTTGTTTAGATTTCCTGTCATAGTATGTATTTTGTTTTTTCGTCGTAGTGCAATTTGTTTTTTGTTTTTTCATCTTGTTGCGGTATTTATTTGTTTCAGGTTAAAAGATTAAGTTCGATCAAGTGCAAATTTAGTCATTGACTTTAGTGTCATAAACCCTACGGATTCAGAGAAATGAATATTGTGACACTTCAACTTGGTCAAATATATAGGCTTATGTAAATTGCATGGAGTCATCAGTCATGGATGTTCTAAGTTTGTTCACAGATCCTTTAATTTTTAGTAGAATTGTATATACGGGCTAAGGTTCGCGGGTCGACCCGGACTTAAGATCAATTTTTTTTTGTCCGTTTATACTTTTCCTCACGCAGGTAGGACCGTTAGAACCGCGGGTTATGTGGGTGAAATCTGCGGGTTCGCGGGTTGGCTTGTGACACATCTTTTTATAGATATAATTAATTAATTAATTAATTAATTACAAATTTTCACTTCTAAATTATAAACATGGTCATGTTTAAATCCAACATTCTCAGAAAAAACAAAAAAAAATAAAATTGGAGGAATATGAAACTTAGATTTTCAGAATACACGCTATTAGCTTGTGATATCCTTAGCTTGTGATACATAAGGTTTTTTTATGTTTAAATATTTGGATTACCAAAAAAATATAATTTTTTTTATTAAAATTTATTGATTCTTTTAAAATTTTTCAAATATACAAAAGTTTCATAATATATAAAGTATTATGAAATCTTGATTGTAAAAAGTATTTTGAAAAAAATCTCTCAAAATCCATTCAAATAATGTGTTAAAAATCTTGATTGTAAAAAAAGCTTTAGAATCTCACAAAATCAATATAGTCCAACAAAATCTCATAAAATCATCAAGATTTTTTTTACAAAATTGTCTCATCAAATCTCAATTCAATACACCCTTATTAAAAAAAAAAGTCATCTACATTTTTATTCCTTGGAAAAGAAGTCAAATCCCTGTAATAAAAAAAAACATAAGGTTTTTTTATGTTTAAATATTTGGATTACCAAAAAAATATAATTTCTTTTATTAAAATTAATTGATTCTTTTAAAATTTTCCAAATATACAAAAGTTTCATAATATATAAAATATTATGAAATCTTGATTGTAAAAAGTATTTTGAAAAAAATTTCTCAAAATCCATTCAAATCATGTGTTAAAAATCTTGATTGTAAAAAAATCTTGTAAAAAAATCTTTAGAATCTCACAAAATCAATATAGAATCTTTAGAATCTCACAAAATCAATATAGAATCTTTAGAATCATCAAGATTTTTTTTACAAAATTGTCTCATAAAATCTCAATTCAATACACCCCTTAGTAAAAAAAAGTCATCTACATTTTTATTCCTTGGAAAAGAAGTCAAATCCCTGTAATAAATAAAAATCAAATCTTGTAATAAAAAGAGAAAAAATCGATCCTGTAATAATGAAAAATCAGATCCATGCTCATGCAAGGTTAATTCTAACACTTTATATATATGATAAGACCTTCTATTTTTTGTCAAAAAAAAAATATATATGATAAGACCTTCTATTTTTTGTCAAAAAAAAAATATATATGATAAGACCAACAACAAGTCTTTGAAGTCACAGCCTCAATTTTCTTCTCTTCTCCAATCAAAAACTGCACCACATTATTAAGGTTCCATTCATAACCCCGCCTGCCGGCTGCTCCGATGAATACCGAACCACAAAACTCACGGTGTTGCCGCGGTCTATCCGAACCAACTCCTACAGCATTCTTGAGCGAGGACCTTATCGTGGAGATCATATCCTGGCTTAGAGTGAAACCTTTGATGAAGATGAAGTGTGTTAGTAAATCATTTAACAGTCTTATCTGTGATCCTAAATTCGTGAAAATGCACCGTAAACGATCTTCACGAAACACACTCTCCTATCTAGTTTCTTACAAAGATGATTTCAAGAAGGTTGATGAGGATACAGTGGTTTGGTCCATGACTAATTTACACAACAACAACAACCTCCCCGCGGAGGATGATTACAGTTTTGTACCCTTCTCGGTTGGTGATTTACTTAAAACTCCTTCGATGATTCCCAGTCTCGATGATCCTTACTATTGTTTGATTGACAAGGACTGTCGTAAAGTTGTTGGTTCTTGCAATGGATTGGTTTGCTTGCTCGGTTCATCTGAGCATCAAACATGGTTCCGTTTCTGGAACCCCGCCACTAGGACAATATCTAATAAATTAGGTTTTCTTTGTAATGTCAAGTATCGGTATAAATTGACAGATTGGAGGTTTACTTTTGGTTATGATAATTCAACCGACACTTATAAGGTTGTGGCATTACTTCTGGGGAATCACCCGCGGAAAACGGTGGTACGAGTTCTTAATTTTGGGGATAATATTTGGAGAAGTATTCCAAGTTTTCCTGCTAAGCCTCTTCAGGTAGCAGTAAGTTCACAAATCAGCAGGGGGTTTAATGGTGTGCATTTGAATGGCACTGTTAATTGGTTGGCCTTTGGGAGAGGTCGATCTGATCTATTTGTGATTGTTTCGCTTGATCTAAGTACAGAGACATACAAAATATTCCGTGTCCCTCGATTTTCTCATGAGGAGTTAAATGTAATTCCTCGCCTTTGTGTCATGATGAATAACCTTTATTTATATCATGATGTCAACAAAACCGATTTTGTTATATGGATTATGACAAAATTTGGAGATGATAAGTCTTGGACCAGAAACCATCTACTCAGCAGCCATGACGTTCTTGGGTTGAACATTAAATATGATCTCTTTTCGTGTTTCAATCTTTATCTCAATCGTGGTACTATGCTATTCTTACAAGACGATAAAGCTATTCTCGCTCATTTGTTAACTGGAACACCATTGAAATCTATATTTAACAAAAAAATATGTTGGTTATCTATGAACAATTATGTCGAAACTTTGGTTTCAACTCGTTGAAAGTAAGTTAAGTTCTTCTCTAGCTATCGAAGATATACTTGTTTGAATTTATGTTAATTTAAGTACTTTGCTTCGATATATTGTGTGATTGTTTCCTTTACTTCAAAACTTTGTTACAGGTATGCCGGTCGAATCAACTGTCTAACAAGCAGAATTCCATGTTTAGTGCTCATTTATGCTGAATCTCTATGTTTGATCTGATTACACCAATTCAAGTACACCCTATGGAAGTGAAGTGAGAGTTATTTTATCTTATATAGAGTTGCAATATTGCATTATGGTAGAAACTATTTTCTTTATTTTTATTTTCACATAGGGATATAACTGCACTTTTTTATTATTGTCCTTGTATTGAAATTATTTTAATTCTCACCAATTATGTTGTGATTTCTAATTCTGAACCCTTCCTTTTATGTTATTTGACTTTTCTTTCTGTGCAATGTCTGTATAATTTTGTTTTTTACTATGCATGTGTATTCATAGTACAAATTGTTCTGCTAGCTTGAGAAAATTGGTGGAAAATGAAGCAATCTCTTACATTTCTATTAAACCTGATGCTTAAATAACAATGTAATCAAGGGGTTGAGTTTCTTATTTGACTCAGTCTTATACATAATACTCCATATTTATTTAATATAAAACCGTATAAAACAATGATAAATGTGACTGGCTTATAGAAAATCATCAGTGTTCTGTTAATCAATGATGTGACACGAACCTTGCCGCAACCGCATACTTCATCTGATTCTATATATAAGAGAAAATTTGGTCAATAAAAATTTTTATATTTAGTCCAAATTTTAAGCCAAATACATCATAAACTTTTATTATATCAACTTTTACCGACCCAATATTCTCTTGTATTAGGACCGGCGAGAATATTCGTTAAGCCATTATTCATTTGTTCTATGTCTCAATTAAACATGAAGCATAAATGTCTCATCTCATCCTCATTGAATGAATATTTTAGTTATAATAGTACTCAACAGTTAAAAATTTGATGCATTATGGAAGCGACTAATAAATGTTATGTCTGCCCTGACAGACAATTTATTTACTAGTAATAGTAATTATTGTACTCCTGAGGTCAGTTCCTAAACACTATTCCATTACTACTATTGATTCTAATTCTAATCTACACAACCAATCAAATTAATTAATCTCACAAAAACTCACATAAAGTTATTGTTCAAACAGATTAATTACTCTAATTATGGTTGTAGTTATGATGAGGAACATTAGGCCAGTAGGGTAAAAGTGGAACACTGTTGTTAAAGTTATAATCCCCCAAATTAAAACAGTTTCCCTCTGCAATGTTGAACTGATTATGATCTTTTCCCTTAACCTCCCTGTTGGAGCAAAGCAGAGCAGCCTCTGATGTGCTTTCCACTGTTTCTGTTTCTTCCCCTGAAATTTCTGAATAGTAACAACCTTGCTCTTTCAACATAGCCTTCAACTTCATTACCTGAACAGGACACAGCAGAGTTTTAAATATGTGTGAATATAATTAATCTGTTTGGATATCTAAGGATATGTCACATGTCTAGTTCAAGACTTCAATAGCAAAACCAAACAGTATTATAATGTAAACAGTATTAACTGAACTGGCTAAATCAGGCTTTTCATCAGGCAGTTTTCCACGCATTCACGTATTCAAGATATCGGTAGCCGTTCAATCAAGACTGGACGGTTTAACTGTTGGATCGAGTTCGTACGGTTACCAATATCCTGAATGTGTGATCATGTTGACAAGAGGAATCCAATTTCCAAATTTATCTCAGGTTCATGAAATGAATTTAAAGTGCTATGGATTTTCTTAAATAAAAACTTACATAATATATATATCATGACTTAGGATTCATCACCGTCAAACGTAGCATACTTACACCTTTAACAACTCTTTGTAGAAAACGAATTAAATCAATCCAACCGTTGAATCATCTTATATTATGTTAATGATCAACGTATATAAAACTTCAAAACAATTTAGACATATATATGTTTAAGAATAGATATTTACATATGTTCTAAATAAGATGATCTCATGAAATATCATATTGTTTTGAAAATCTATGAATTTTCATAGGCTTGATCCACTTAACGAGAACTTTCAATTCAACTGTTGAATTCATTTTATTCGTCTTCTACAAAGAGTTATTAAAGGTGTAAGTTTGACATCTGATGTCAGCCGATCTTGACTCGTATAAATATATGTTTACATACCTCATCCTGAAGCTGCTGTTTTTCTTTGGACACAACATTAAATTGGTGTTTAAGTGAATCATAAAGGTGTTCAAGTTGCTTGGTCTTCCACCTTGCACGCCTATTCTGAAACCAAACAGCGATTTGTCGAGGCTGTAGCCCTAACTCTTTGGAAAGCTTCATCTTCCTTTGCGGATCTAACTTTATCTCCTCCTGGAAACTACTCTCCAGTGATTCCATCTGTTCATTAGTTAATCTCTTTTTCTTTTCCTGGTTCCCATACTTCATCATTTTTTCCATTTCTGGGAACATTGTCTCTGTCCACTCTTGTTGTTTCACTTCCACCATTCCTTAACAAACACACATAATATTGCTTAGTTTAACATGTGAATAGTCTTGGTTTATCAGTATGTTTAACTAGTTCCCTGGGGCACTCTTTACACTATTGTATGTAGTCAAATGTGCTAATATCATGTTGAACATTGGCATGTGCCGAACATATTCATTATAAAGTGTCGATGCTGCATACATTTTGAAATGAATGTTGACAAGTATATATACAACATATAGAAAAACAATAACTATGAATGGCTTAAACTTTTTGGCAAAAATATGACTTAAACTTGTGGACTATGAAAAGTATATATATTACTAAATTACATGCTAGAAGTTATTAGGTGCAATGACATGAGGATAAAAAGTAAAGTGCATGGCATAGAAGAGTAACTAGCTAGTGTTTTTGTACCTTGATACGGGGTTTGATTGTAGTTGTAGAGGAAGCTTAAGGAAGACTCTGGTTGAGGAACAAAGCTTCTTTGGTTACCATTCCACTCCATGATTATCTATCTGTTTCACTCTTCCTTCAACTGCAGCTAGTCTGGTTGTATGGCCTATAAGTATAAGTTTACCTATCTGTGTTTGATAATTAAGGGATGGACCACAAAGGAAGTTGTGAGTGAGAAGAGATAGTGAGAGGTCAGAGCTTCCTGTAGCATGTTTAAGTAGCTAGCTAGGTTTAAGGGAATTTGATTACTCTGTACTCTAAAGAGAAAAATGACAAATTTAAACTTATATTTTTTATAAATAAAAATGAATGATTTAGTCCTTGTGTGAGTTATTTAGTTCAGTTAGCAGGGACATTGCATTATATATGTAGGGGTTGGGATCCAAATTTTGGTTTAAATATCTCCATGATGGAGCTTACATTTGAATTTTCTATTTATTTATTTAAGTATTTGCTGACTTTAGAATCCATCATGTTTAGTATGATTTCCTTCCAACCATATACTAATCCATCCTTATTTATACACAATTCATTTTTCAGATTTATTGAATAACGGATGTATCTGGTCCAATTAAAGTAGTATATATTTTCCATCCACAAGGCTCGAACGTGAAACCTTATTTAATAAATCTGAGTTGAGTTTCACTTGGATCAATCTAATATTGTAGTATTGTACTTCTTAACTTGTGTATTTAAAATACCCTGCTGTTTCTTTTTTAATATATCCATTCTTTTTTAGATAAACGAAATGATAAGTCATTAAAAACTCACACATTCAAAATAGAGGAACGGGGATTCAAACTCCAGTCATGTCATTCGACCTAATAATTTCGACATTTCAGTCAGTTGATAATTGAACTAGTTCTAAAATATATAGGAAATTCAATGTATAAGTATGATAATGAAGCGTGGCAGTAGAGTTCTGAAAGGGAAATAAAGAATGAGAGTGTGAGAGTGAGAGTGAGTGTGAATTGGTGAGCAATTGTTTTGGTATAGTTCACTTTTGGGTAGCAACAAAGTTTTTGTGTTTAAGGCTGAGGCCGTAAAACTAGTGTACTAGCTGGGATTAGGAAGGAAAGAGTAAGGACAAGGCGTGAAAAAGGGGAAGGCATATGTCAGTTTGGCCCCCCAAACAACCTTCAAAGGGGACCATATTTGATCATACACATATGAATCTCTCACTTATTGTTTTCAATTCATTACTCAATTTGTTGCTTCTTTTAAATTCTAGAATCCTATTCCATCATTTTCATAATGTATATCACTTTGGGAAAAAATTGTTATAAAAAAAATGTTATTTTCAAAATTTAATGTAATATTATTTGTTTTTCTAATTTTATCTTCTAATTACATTTCTCTTTTTTCTATTTATAGTGATTTCTTAATTAGTGTGAAATGAACACTTGTTTTAAAATAGAGTGACTATCAATATTATTGATTTACAATATGTTTTTTAGATGAGGTAGTCAACGCCTAAAACAGACATTCAAGTTCTTAAACATATTTGGGCTAATATGGAGGAAGGAGAGAAACCTCTCACCCCTCCCCTCACTATTTTTTTTTTATATAAAACATTAGCGTGCACAAGCATCACATGATAACTATGACATCCCAACTATGTTGGCACCCCATAATCATCACCTATCATTTGCAGCACCCTAAAAAATTTATTAAAAAGAAAGAAAAAAGAAACAAACTTGGGGGGACTAGACCAAAACCCAAGGAAACAAAAATACAAGGAACCTGCCACTGCCTCATTAAAAACCTTTCCTGGAAAACCCCAAGGGATAAAACCAAGGATAAGGGAAAAAGAGTGCAATGGATTTAATGAAATCTAAAAGACGGAAGACCCATTAAATTACTAATATAATCTCCTTGAACACTAGGCGGAACATTATCCCACCAATAAAAATCATCAACATTGATGCCTAAAGCAGCCATTTTATCTTCACAACAATTCCCTTCACGATAAATGTGTGTCACTCTAAAATGCATGGTTTTAGTCAACTCCAAGCAATTGAACCATCTATTACGGAGCTTCCAAGGGACAATGAGGGAGGACTTAAAAGCTAAATTAACCAATTGTGAATCGGATTCAAGCCAAAGATAATTCCACCCTTTTGAATGAGCGACCTCAATAGCATTCATAACACCTATAAGCTCAGCATGGAGGGCGTAAGAATTTCCAATATTAATAGAAAAACCTCCAAGAAAAGTAGCAGTATAGTCTCTAAAAAGACCCCCACAAGAAGCAATACCGGGGTTACCCAGCGCTGAACCATCTGTGTTGCATTTAACCTAATTATAAAGCGGAGGATGCCACCATACTTCTTTGATGACAGGTGCATTGGGATGATGGACATTGACATTAAAAGCTTTCAAAATGACGAATTCCTGCATAGAAACGAAAGAAGATTTTTTAGATAAATTGCCAGATAAAGAAACATTGGAGATAATTGTGTTGATTGCAGATCTCCAATGGATAGATTTTCCCTCAAACCTATGTTGGTTCCTGCACCACCATATAATAGTAAAAATATTAATAATTGCAGCAATAACAACAATTTTACATTGAGAGTTCCAATTTTTGTTACAAATATCAAAAATAGAACTAACAGTACTCGTGTCAATTCGCAAGGAAATAACAGAGGCAAACCAATGCCAAATAGCCTTAGAAAAAGAACAATCGCAAAAAATATGATGTATGGTTTCAGCCTCCTTCCCACAAAGATCGCATTTTGAGACAATATAACAACCTCTATGACAGAGAAGATCATCCGTAGGTAATCTATTATGCATAATTCTCCACATCAAAAGATTGGCTAGAAATGTTGGGCAGCCATATATCAATCGTTCTAAGGGTGTCACCTTTCACATGTCCATTTGAATCCTC